>NC_041398.2:162123087-162203087 GCF_900747795.2 Erpetoichthys calabaricus | reverse complement strand
CTGTTCAAAACCTTTTAGCAGTTTCTAATAAGAAAATATCCATCCATGGATGGGAATTTGTTATTTTGGTTAGCATTGTGAGAAGCAAGTGCCAGGTGGGACTGTGGGAAGAAACCTGAGATCACAGCAGAAACACAAATAAACCAGTTACACAGATACACATCAATCCCTCTGCCTGATGGCAGTAGTTGCTCTAGTTCCCCTAATGAGCAACATATCAGGGAATAAAAACTAAATATGTACCAGGTTTTATTAGACTTTTTACTTCCTTCAATTACTGTATGCTTTTTCTGCCAGTTGGAGTATTACACAACATTTGCATGCAAATCATCCATACATGCAATTAATTAATATTGTCATGATTCATTTTCTCCACAGTAAACACTTTAATTCACAGTATAGTATATCATTTACAGTGAAAAGAAGATGGTCTGCTAAATTGGCCTCTGCAAAGTTATGAGAACCAATTAAGCTCTAGAGCTTCATGCAGGTGTCAGGTGGATTTCAATGCAGCTGCATGGCTCAAGCAGCACAAAATAGAGAATATAATTGCCTTGAGACAGTCACCAGTGTATCTTTCATAAGCTATGGTTGATAAATGCAGGCATTTTCTGCACAAATATCTTAATATTCATCAAAGGAAAGTATATTTAAGTGATCTGTTACTTGCTGAAAGGTAAAAATATAAATAAAGCCAAAGCCAAAATTATTTGAAAGCAAGAAACTGGAAACTAAAACAGAGGAAATTAAAAGCATTTAATGCATTTTTTTTCTTCTGCAGCATCCTTTGGAAAGAACTTTATACGGCAAAACCATGAATGAAAACTAGCCATACAGAAGTCTTATTTTGCAATTAATAATAAACAAAAAAATATAACAGCTAGCATAGTGAAATGACTGTTTAATGAAATGGGCATAATGATAAAATTTAAGTTGTAACCACAAGGGAATGCCACTGAGCCACAAACTACAGACACAATAATTCCCCAGACACACTTATGCTCCAATAAAGGTTTTTCTTGAGCCCCATCACCTTCTTTACAATAATAATAATGAAAAAAAAAAACACATCAAGGACAATCCTCCTCCATCCATCCATCCATCCATCCATCCATCCATCCATCCACCCATCCATCCTCTTCCGCTTATCCGAAGTCGGGTCGCGGGGGCAGCAGCTTGAGCAGAGATACCCAGACTTCCCTCTCCCCGGCCACTTCTTCTAGCTCTTCCGGGAGAATCCCGAGGCGTTCCCAGGCCAGCCGGGAGACATGGTCCCTCCAGCGTGTCCTGGGTCTTCCCCGGGGCCTCCTCCCGGGTGGATGTGCCCAGTACACCTCACCAGGGAGGCGTCCAGGAGGCATCCTGATCAGATGCCTGAGCCACCTCATCTGACTCCTCTCGATGCGGAGGAGCAGCGGCTCTACTCTGAGCCCCTCCTGGATGACTGAGCTTCTCACCCTATCTTTAAGGGAGAGCCCAGACACCCTGCGGAGGAAACTCATTTCAGCCGCTTGTATTCACGATCTCGTTCTTTCGGTCACTACGCATAGCTCATGACCATAGGTGAGGGTAGGAACATAGATTGACTGGTAAATTGAGAGCTTTGCCTTACGGCTCAGCTCCTTTTTCACCACGACAGACCGATGCAGAGCCTGCATCACTGTGGACGCCGCACCGATCCGCCTGTCGATCTCATGCTCCATTCTTCCCTCACTCGTGAACAAGACCCCGAGATACTTGAACTCCTCCACTTGAGGCAGGATCTCGCTCCCAACCCTGGGAGGGCACTCCAACCTTTTCCGGTTGAGGACCATGGTCTCGGATTTGGATATACTGATTCCCATCCGAGCCGTTTCACACTCAGCTGCGAACCGATCCAGAGAGAGCTGAAGATCACGGCCTGATGAAACAAACAGGACAACATCATCTGCAAAAAAAAAAACAATCCTCCTTCCTCCTCTAAAAGTGTAGCCTACTGCCTCCTGACTCTGACTCTCTAAATTTGAGGCAGTGGACTTTCTTTTAAAATTGACCCAGGAACTGCTTCCGGTCTCATCTCTAAGTTGCCCAGAGAACTTTTGGGTCATTCAGGAACCAGGGCAGTCCTCTGGCAGTCCCCAAAGACACAGACATGGTCATATTTCTGGACTCCATTTCCCATGTAACCCTGCAGTTGCCCTAATTGGGTTTAGCCCAGAGGAACACTGGCACATGCTGTGTGGGGGAAAGACCTGCTCCTGATAAGTCCATTTTCCTGGTCCTTCCATTATGGCCTCCTGGCTAGGTATGAAACCTTCTGTTATCCCTGTCCGAAATCCCTGGCACTCACGATGTTTTAGGTTATGTAACTGTAGTGGGTCAATTGAACAACTAGGAAAGGAACTTGTGTTTCAACCACTTTATTATAAAAAGAAAGAATTTATATAAATGAGTAAATTTTATGGAAATGGTCCTTTCATGCACTGCTGAAACATCCCAGATTTTCATTAAGTTCTAGGTATTATGTTCTGTATATTCTGTTCTGCAAACTGGTACCCCAAATAAGCCTCTGAGTTCCTTTTAGACTACATGCGTGCCTGGCTTTCTTTATACTGTACAGTATATGTACCTGTGATAGGGTCAAGTTCCTTCCCTCTCTCTGGCTTGAGATGAACTGCTTGATGTACAGGGTGGGGCAGAAATAGATAGATAGATAGATAGATAGATAGATAGATAGATAGATAGATAGATAGATAGATAGATACTTTATTAATCCCAAGGGGAAATAACTCTCACATTTCAAAGGGGATTGAAAAAAAAATGGTATGAGGTATCACCAAAAACTTTTTATTTCCCAAATGTAGATATAAAAAAGTTTTTTACTTTAAGTTTTAAAAATTATATCGTCCAAATGGTGGCCTTGATGGCTGATACACATTTGGAGCCGTTCTTGGAAGTTTTCCATCACTCTCACTAGCATGTTGGGCGAAATTCCTTCAATTTCCTCTTGAATGGCCTCCTTTAGTTGGTCCAAGGACCGAGAACGATGTTTGAAAACCTCGGCCTTGAGGTACCCCCACAGAAAAAAGTCACAAAATGTCACAATGAAGGTCAGTATGCAAAATTTGCCTCACAGTTCTTTCCGAAATCCAAAGAGCTGAGGCATGTTTCCGTTCTGAACGTGCTGGAGACAGCTCAATCGAAGCCCTCACTGCAGCGATGTTTTCGGGTGTTCTCACATTTTTGGGATGTCCGGGTGGTTTTCTCTTCAGTTCAGATCCTGTTGCCCTTACTCTTTGAACCCACAGCAAAATCTTTTTCCGGTCTGGAACACTTTCATTAGCACGTAAACCGAACCACGTGTGAAACGCCCTCTGCGTTACAGATTTGCCATTCTTGAAAAAAGCCTCCACTACAAAGCCTCGATGCTCACCCGACCACGGCATGGTGGCGACTGAAAACTTTATTATGTACCCTACCTAACGGAACGGACCGCACCCCTCTACCTGCTTTGGCGACCCCACGGTGATTTTTCGAAATGTGGGAGTTATTTCTGCCCCACCCTGTATTTCTTTTCATTCTTTTTATCTGATGATTTAGTATTCAGTGCCCAGGCTAGGATGTGCACTCCTTGTGATGCACTATTCGGGCATTCCTTGTGCCCATAGCTTCTGATGTCCTTTCCTTAGTGTGGTTTAGTGTATCTGCTTTCCTTCTCTCACCTTGAGAAACTAAAAGTACACACTCTGAGACAACCCTTGTCTAATTTCCGGGATCCTTCATGTGCTCCCTGCCCTAACATCAAAGGGATAAGGACGAAGAAGAGGATTGATCCATGACAGTTAATTTGCCTTTGTGTGGGTGAATCCTTTGATACATTTGGCTCCCTATTCAGGGTTGTTTTTTGTCTTGCTTATAAAACTACCAGGAAAGGCCCTAGTACCTCTAAAAACATAAATTGGATTAATCAGATTTCAGAATGTTACATTTGAAATATATTTACAGTATACATTGCTCCATCTTAGTGACCAACATAGATTTTGTCCAATTTTGTACAATTACTACTATCCTAAGCTTATTTAAAGATTTTATTGCAAAAGCCTTATTTTGTTTTACTTGACTTTATTTGAAAGCAAAGCAAAACACTACCCCAGGAAAATCCATAGACATTTCCAATATAATTTACACATTTTTCCATAAGAACAAACATTTGCCTCTCTATTTCAAACATGGCACTGTTCTATAAATGTGTAAATCGTACAATTTTATTAAGTATTTTATTAAATTATGAATAAGTAATAACAAAGAGCTTCCAGAATATGTGCAGTACTAATATATTGCACTTCAGATATGACCATGGTATGTATCAGTGATGGATTAGTAAAGTTCTAATGGATTTTCTTGATATATGTGTGTCTCCAAATGGTTAGTTTATCAATGTAATTGTTAACAAGGTGAAGTTAAAACAGCACCTGTAATATGGTTCTTACTTATAGCAAATAAATACCAGTGTTGTTTTCTTGTTTCAAACCATCTTCAAATTGATTTCAGTAAAATGATCATAAAATGGGTTAAACTTCAGCCCACATCAGAATGTGTTCAGTTTTTCCTAATGAATATATTTCACCCCTCATCTAATAGTGTGATAGCAATATGAACCTGTGTTATCTCTGTACACTGCTGGGGAGAAATGTACACCTGGACCTGCACTTTGAGATTCAACTGTCCATGCAGGGAAGATTTGATTATACTTGGATATACTTTTCAGGCTTTTAATTTGTAAATGAAAAATATAATGGCAAATCCTCTAGGATTGAACAGGCAACATTTATCACTGCAACATTTTATATTTCACCCCAGGTTATTAAAATATTTTATTTTTACATCTCCTGTCCCTGTTCTTAATAAAAATTTTCAGACCTTTGTCATAGTTTATCAAAATCATGAACACTAACTTTGAAATGCAGAGCTACTTGCCTTTTCCTAACATTTAGAAATCCTGAAGGTTTTAATGTTTTGGAGGATGATATCTATATTGTAATGTTGTTTATTCTTTATTTTACTCTATATGTAAATGTATGCAGGGGTCTCAGATGGCAATGATATTTATGCAATAAAACTGATAATTCAGTATACCGACATATTCATCTCAAGTGCTCTTTACAGGGACACTACTACTATACATTGAACAGGACAGCATGATAAGAAAACACCTACATTTTAAAGTTCGTTTTGAGGGCAACGTTTCTGAAAATAATGTTGAAGCTTCAAAACAAACCAGGTTTTTGTTCTCCAAATCTGTCAAAGAATAAGCCCAAAACAAATGTTAAAATTTTCAACTAATCTCACAAATCCTACAGCATTGATTCCTGCATTCTCACACAGGCAGGGGTACTGCCATCTTGTGTTAAGTAAAAGTTTAGGGCACTAAGTCATTTTGGGAGCTTGCGCTAGACATTGACACTCTATCCTTGGCTGGATCCTGCCTTTTTCTAATTCTATTAGGTTGAATTCTGCCACTTTATGAAACTGAGATGGATCAAGCAAGTTAAGAAAATAGATGGATGGATTTAAAAAAAAAAGTGTGTGTGTAGATAGACAATTGTATTATAGTGCTTAGGGATGGCGTTCACTTTAAAACAGTATTATTATATTTTGTTGTCAATACATACAATAGACCTATTTTGTGTTAGCAAACAGAATGCATTAAAAGTATACAGTATACTGTATGTATCTAGCAGTATATGATACAATAACCCTGAAACAAAAGAGGTTAAATGCATCATGTGTCTCAGCCAAATCATACTTCTCTTTCATCAGGTTTAACAAGAAAAAGTAATTTCTTAGAAAACATTGTATCTAAGTATTACTCTTTCAACAAAATGTCTAGGTAGTTCATTAATGTATATCCAAACTGCTTGCAAATAAGGAAATAATTTAACAAAAAACAAAAATAAATAAATAAAAATAAAATTTTGAAAAGCAGTGTGATGTTGTATGTCTTACTCATGAATAGTTTGGCTATGTATCTTAGAGTAGTGGGTGGGCACTAAATGAAGATAATTCTCAGAAAAGCAGAATTTAGAACTACACACACATTTGGAATTAAAGTGGAACAATAATGGTTAAGTTAATGGTTGAAATAATTTTATTTACATATAAGTCTGAAAAGAACTTAAAATATCTGCATTCCTGAAGAGTTGTGTTAAGCAATTGTTTTCCTGTTGTTTTTATGTTTGCTATTACCTTTTTTTAATAGATACATTTAATACAATTTAATATAAACATTTTGCAGTGCTTAATTAAAAGAGACTACCAAAACCTTAATGAAATTAACAGTGATATGAGGGGTGGACAAGGACCTAACTTGGCATCATCGGGCATACTGTATGTCACCTACTATTCAGATATAGAACACTGGTCAATTACAGAACACTCATGCACACACCCCACTTTAGAGTAGTCAAGTAACCAAATTTGAAAGTCTAAATGTCTGTAAGTGAAATGTAGACATTTACACATGTATACTGCTGTATATTTATAAATGTTCATACTGTAAAAGTTTCCTACTCTACACCTCTGCAATAAGCAGCTCTAGGATGAAATTATATTCAGAATATAATGGATTCAGGGTGAAAGTAATGACTTAAACCTATTCACCCACATGTAAATTTCTAATTTGTGTTTTCAGTCAAGTGTTGTGAGGGTTTTTTTTTCCAAGGCTGCCAGCAAAGTTTGATGGAAGACAGGAACCAACCTTGGATGGGGTGCTTGAAGGACGAAGCCTTGTGAATGTGTTGTCCTAAAGATGTAGCTTCTTGCCTTTATGAAATTTGTAGCATCATGCCAGTGATCACCTGCACCGAGTGCCTGTGGATTCTCGCTGTTTTCCTTGGTAGGTCACTATCCATACAGCATGTTTACTTGCACACACATAACCGGGATAAGGTGAGTAATCTAGTATTAGAGTAAAGTATGGTTAAAATAAGTCAGGATTCATGGAATTTGAGCTAAATATGTTCCAGAAAACCTGGATTTACTCAAATATGCATTTCTGGATCAGATTAATTCAATTCAATTCTTGATTGTCATGTGTACAAGTACCATGTACAATGAAATGCTTCCTTGCATGTGCCCCCACAGACAGTGAACATAGACAAAAACAAAAAGACACACAATAAATAAATGAATATAAATAAGTAAATAAAGAAAACCAGAATCCTAGGAATAAATAGAGATAGTGGCAGAGGTATATGTGCAGGTAGCAGTGGAGGTGACACAAGGTTACTGATTGTTCATGAGTCTAATTGCAGTTGGGTAGAAACTGTTCCTGAACCTGGAGGTGCACGTCTGAATGGACTTTAGTCGCTTCTCAGAAGGGAGGAGGGTGAAAAGTGACAGTGCAGGGTGGCTGGGGTCCTGCCTGATACAGTTCACTTCCTGAGACAGTGTGTAGTGTGGATGACATGGATCGCAGAGAGCTGTGTGACTGTGATCTGCTGTGCTGTATTCACCACACGCTGCAGAGCTCTGCAGTCCTGAACTGAGCAGTTACTATACCAGGATGTGATGCATCCTCCCAGGATGGATTCCACAGTACACCTGTAGAATATGCACAGGGTTGTGGGGGACATCTGGGCTTTACTGTCTCCTGAGGAAGCTGCTGACCTGCTCCACAGCCTCACCCCCGAAGTAGATGGGGCTGTGCTCTGTTGCTTGTTTGCGGAAATCCACAATCATCTCCTTAGTTTTGCTAACGTTGAGGGTGAGGTTGTTGTCCTGACACCATTCTTCCAGGAGTCTGACCTCCTCCCTGTAGGCCATCTCATCGTCCTCGCTGATCAGACCTATTACAGATTAAGCCAGATGTATGAATCCAAAAATGCTAATCCTGTATTTTAGAATGTGTTGAGGATTTTCCTATTCCAGAAAGAAAGAACTGATGAAATGTAGCTCAGTTACCGGCGCAACCGATGCTCTGAAACTAACCTGAAAATAGCAGGCTTAAAGTGAAATATTTATGTTTTGATGTCACAATAATTAAGGATCTTAACATACAATCATAAGATCAAAGTCCATAAATGTTCTGTCAGAAAGGCTAGTCCCAGCTGCACTCTTAATGAAACAGAAGAAAAACTAACAAAATGGTGAAAATCTCGTGCCCCTTCTTGAATGAACAAACAAACACTCCTACATCAAATTCTGCTCAGAACAACATAATCAGACCCCAATCAGACATTCTGTCATGGCCAAAGAAAGGTCTGTGTGATAATTGCCATTTTGCTTCCAAAGCTAATAATTCTTTAGAGGAATCGTCAAAAACATGACATGTTCAGTGTCTCACATCTTGACTTTTAGCTGCTATTGATGCAAATCATGGACAGACAGGGTTGCATTTCCTGGAAGCATCATCTATACATGCACCATCAAAGAGGGATTCCGCAGATAGAGCAATCAATTTTAAACAACTGATAATAGATTTTCTGATGGAACAAGCTGTCAAGCTGCATCTTTTTTGTACAGTCCTTTGCCTTTTAAAGAAACACCTCTGAAGACTCTGCTAAGTGGATGTCTAAATGCAGTATATTTATTAAAGTTTTGATTTGGGATTCTATAATGGAATAAGGCTACAATGTGACTTCTGCATTGTATTGTACTTAATTTGCCTATTTTTTTTTTTTTTTTTTTACAAATAATGTGCAAGTATGTATATCAAATACTCATTACAAATATCAATGTGTCCTCTTATCCATTCTTAAAATATTATAAGATGTTACACACATAATTACTTTATAGATGATTAGGCCAAATATCCAGACCTTTTTTGTATTCACTGATGTTGCTATAATGGGCGGCACGGTGGCACAGTGGGTACTGCTGCTGCCTCGCAGTTGGGAGATCTGGGGACCTGGGTTCGCTTCCCGGGTCCTCCCTGCGTGGAGTTTGCATGTTCTCCCCTTGTCTGCGTGGGTTTCCTCCGGGCGCTCCAGTTTCCTCCCACAGTCCAAAGACATGCAGGTTAGGTGGATTGGCAATTCTAAATTGGCCCTAGTGTGTGCTTGGTGTGTGGGTGTGTTTGTGTGTGTCCTGCGGTGGGTTGGCACCCTGCCCGGGATTGGTTTTTGCCTTGTGCCCTGTGTTGGCTGGGATTGGCTCCAGCAGACCCCCGTGACCCTGTGTTCGGATTCAGCGGGTTGGAAAATGGATGGATGGATAATGTTGCTATAACAGCATACAGTGCATATTTGAGGCCATATAATATCTCAAGTAGAGTAATATCTGTGAGGGGCACATTTTGCGCAATGCAACAGTTTTCCACACAAAGTTTGCACGTATTTCACTGATGAACTCTTTTGCACATTCACTCTGCCAATGATATTTTTCCACATCATCTTCCTTTCCTTGGCACCAGCTGCTGTTTTGCTCCTCTTTTTCTGACAATTTTCATGCACTGTGATTGGCACCTCATGGTGGTCTGCTATGAATGTTGTGTTCTCTGTTTCTCACACATGTATTCTGTGTTTGTTCAGTTGTAAGGGTTTGTAAGCATTGCTATGAACGTGTGTTATATCCAAGTCATTTTATCCAGGATTGCTTGTGCTGTTTGAAATCTGGTGTTTTGCAACCAGCTAATCCTGTGCTGCAGAATTGTGCTAAATTGAATCAAAATTCATTCTTAGATCCAGGATTATCCTATCTGTCTTTCTGGAAGAGACCTCTGGTTTCTTATAAGTGTGCATTTAAATGCACAAGTATTTTTCAGGAGTTCCCTTTTGTCCAAATGCCTTGATGTCATTAAACTGACACTTTATTTAAAGTTTCTGTTAATGGATTGCATGCAGCACACTCTTTTCTGAATGGCTGTACGGTTAAGCCCTGCACAGGTCCCGGTTCTCATGCTTCTTGGCTTATACCCAATACTATTGGGATAATAAAAATGCAGGTATGTTTTCTTCAAAAAAAAAATCATTAGGTTGCTCATTACTTTAAAAAGTAGTCAGACTATGTACTGCATGTTATTTTTAATGAATTACACTTCTGCTCCAGAGATTGTGCTACTGAACTTAACCATTATACATTCTGTTCATTAACACAAATTTAAACACAGTATTTCAACAAGGGATAATGCAATCGCCCAATCATTTGCCTCAGGTAATTTATCTTTTTGGTACTTCTACATGTGGCAGCTTAAATGGCTTGCCGTTTTTATTGTCTCCCCTGTAGGGACACTAAATCTGCTCATTTGTATGATAGAATGCCAACTAATAGCAAGTCATGCCCAGGCTGATGCAATTTGACACTGCCAATACAATAGCAACGCAATCAACAAAAAGTACATTAGCACTAGAGCCAGCAAGCACTAGCGAGACACTGTAATACATTTTAAGCTACCACAGTTACATATATATGTGACAGTGTTTTGGCATTTTGGGTTTTGCTGCAAAATAATGTGAAAGATTATTTTACATTGCAAAATTACAATATTTTTCAAACAGTGTTTGGAGAATAATTGCACTAAGGGGAAAAGAGAATCATAACAGGGTTTAGGGAGAGTGCTTGTGGAACTGGGCACAGATAAGGGGTTTAGAGATTGTGCCTACCCTATTAATGACACATTATAAATTAAAATGCATACCTAGTATAGCATGGTATTTTCTTTTATTGTTGGATAACAAGTTCCACAGTTCTGTAACCCATATTAACTTCGATATCTTCTCTATATAAAATCCAAGCACTAGTGCCACATCCCTTTTCATAGCACATGGAGCAACGCAAAGCTTTGACATAGTCAGAGCATTCCTGGTGCTTCAGTAATGTAACATATGAAGTCATCAATTATATGGTAATAATAAATTGAGTGCTTCATTAAAGTGATAAAAGCTTCGAAGTCATGCTGCGTCAAATATTCCATTCCTGCTGGATTAGACTTGGTAGCTAACCTAAGTAGTATGTGTTTCAGATGCGGAAGAGAAACCGGAGTACCAGGACAAAAAACTTAGGCATGGGTAAAATGTTCAAACTCCTCTCCGTGCATCTGTAATGGTGAGTTAGCAGTATAAGCTGCCTTGTGACCTATACTTTCATTATTTCATTTTAATGCATTTTGTAAATTCATTCATTGCCCTACTTTACTTCAGCACTGTCACCTAAATACTGTGGACATACAGCCTAGATGTACTAGAGTCACACAACTCTCGTCCAAAGAAGGTTTCTTTCTATAGAAAGCATGAGGCCTACCACTTTTGAGATCTTCTCATCTACAGCTGAAACATTATTAAACATATGAATTCAGTGGACACGTTTCCAGGGACCAAGGTAGTAACGTAGCTTCCCATCAGGGGGGCACAATACTGGATAAAGCAAACCAACAGGTACAGGCAAAGAAAATGGCACCTTGATGCAGTTGATAATTTGGAATTATTTCCCTTTTGCTACCACTAATTGCCATCTGTTTCCTTAAACATGTCATCATCCTATCCCAAGAATTTTTGTCTTCAAGTCTCATATTGTATGTAATTAAAAACAGTAACTAAATATAGGGCAAAATACCGTGTTTTTATATATTAAAAACTATCACCAAGGACAGGAATAACTTTTTGTTCCTCAATCCATACATGACCAAAATAACCAAAATGACCAAAATAAAAACGTCAAGTTTCCCATTTTATTACTTTTAATCCGTTCACCCTCTCTAGAGCCATTTATTTTATTTGCCGATCATACCTTGAGTTTGCTTGCTTGCAGCTGATTGCACTTAAGGGCAAGCAAGGTTTGAAAGATGAGTGCATCTCAGCAAGTCTTCAGTCATAAGCTGCAGGGGAGAAATTCCAGGTCACAAAACGTTTTGCCTAAGTATGAAGACAAGGTAAAAATGAAAATGTCCTTTTTAATTTTTTTTTTTTTTTTTGTAACATTCTAAAGGTGTACGTGGTGCTTTACAAACCCATACTGGCTTGAATGGAGTGTTAATAATGACCTCTGGGTGGAATGCCAGTTCATTCAAAATTGCTCAGTAGCAAAACTAGACATATTAAACCTCCAAGGCTTTTAACAGGAGCAAAGCAATATCACAGTCATTTCAGATACATTTTATGATGTAGCTCTGCATGCGCACAGACCACTTAATATTTAGCCTAAAAAGTATATTAAATATAGAGCTGTGTACATCAGAAAAGTAGTGTTTTTTAACATGGACTCCAGCAAGTATTTATGATGCAAAGTGAGAAAAAAGGTATCATAAGAGAACAAATGAAAATAGGTGTCAGACAAACTACAGAGGTGTGAAGACAACAGAGGAAGAATAGTGAGAAATAAGAATGGGTGTTCAGAAGAGAGGACAGGCTGAACAAAAGATTATGAGCAAATACAGATGTCATTTGGACTGCACAGCTTGAATGATGATTATCTGGTATTTTTTTCCTGTGAGGTGTATTGAAAAACCCTTGATAAGAACACAAGAAGAATAAGATTAGCTTGCTGTTAACAAGTTTATTTTCCAGCCATTTTCCTGGTACATAAAAATACTATATTGGTCACACACATGTCCTAGCTACATTTGGTGATTTTAATTGAAGGGCTGCAAATGTCTGTTTCTGTTAATTCACTCACATGCCTTCTTCCGTTTATGTAGGTAACACAGCTCATTCACAAATATTAAAAAAGGATAGAAATGTCAGACACACTAGAGCAGTAACTTACCTTTTTCCATCCTTTGCAAATGAATAAATGATAAATTATAAAGAGATGATAAACCACCCAGTCTCACAAACCTAAGCCATTCTCAAAGTGCTATACAAATGTTGTATGACTATTGGGAATAAGAATTTCACTGTACCCTGAACATTTAGCAATAATTACTCTCTAAAGAGACTTCAGGGTGCAACGTCCCGCCCCCCAAATAAAGTTATAAAAGTAGAGTGCTGCCAATCCTTTGTCTATTAGCATGGCCTTAAAAGTAATTTTTATGTTATTTATTTGGGGCTTTGCTGAGCAGTGTATCACATTTATATTGATTTCAGTACAGTACTGTCAAATTATTAGATATCCATCTTTTATTCTTTAAAGAAAGCAAAAAGAGTAAGAGTTACAGAATATAAGAGAGGTATAAAATACTAATCTAGAGGTTGAAATAAATAAGCTCTATTTAAAGAAAAAAAACAACCTGAAGCACTTTATCAAATGTATCAGGTTTCCCCAGTAAAAACATACTTTTTACACTTGCAGCAGGTCCTTAAATAAGAGTAAAACAAAAGATGGTGTAGGATTCATCTTGTCTAGGCTGTATCTTGTGATATCAAGGATATGAAGGTGAAACTAAACCTTGTAGAGTCTCCAATCTGATAGCTACATCTCTGTTGTTTGTGGAGTAATTTCCTTAAGTCAGATTGTGATCTCTGACATGCACTAGAATAGTTTCCAGTTGAGGGTGATGTGGCTAGAATGAGAAGTAACACTTCCAAAACCGTAGTTGTTGTGCTGTTCAGTAAAAAGAAAGTGGCTTATCCCATCCTAGTTGGGGAACAGAGGGTGTTTTTTGGGGCAAATGTCCAGGAGAATTATCTGAAGTGCTTTAGGTCACAAATGAAAGCAAATGTAATTGTACCATTGACCAACATACTATTTCAGAAGTAGTTATGCAAACATTTTACTGGACTGCAATGTTAAAGCTAGACTGAAGCCTTTAAGTTACTGGTCCAAACTACATACTCATCTTCAATTATGGTATCAACACTGCATACTAGCTAAAATAATATGTTCTGAGAAACAGTACCACAATTAAAGGTCTCCTTAGGTGTGTTGGGCTGTATCTCTATATACAGTAGAGTAAAGAGTGTAACAACAAGGGGGTGATAGAACCACTGTCTCTTTCGCTTGAGAGGAGGCAGTTAACATAGTATGGGCGCGTAGTGTGAACTCTCTCTGAAGAAGATGCAGGATAGTGAAATGGTCTGCACAGCACATGGGTTTGTGAATCTCAAATGGATGGAATATGAAGTGAATTTAACAGTAAAAAAACTAGTGCATTTGTCTAAAAATTGAACAAGGAAGTTCTTTCTAATCTAAAACTAAATAGAGCAATGACAGTCTAATGACAGAGCAGGAGTATCTGAATGGAATTTAAAAATCAATCTCTTGTAGGGTGTTAGTCAAGAGCAAAGGTAAAATGTGAGGCTGAGAGTGGAAGATACCCAGTTAAATTTTTGCAACAAGAGTGTAATACATGAAACTTAAGTAAAATAATTTTAAGCTTGAAGAGAGGAGGAAAACTCTTTATTTTGAAGGTGTATTATATCTAGCACATATTGTACACTATTTCATTATTTCAAAAATGTCTTGTCACTCTGTTTGAAAATGTATTTGTAAGCACCTTCTGCCAGCATTGCCTTAGGGAACCAAAGAACAAGTTGATGTCATGTAAGCATTGATGTAGCTTTGACATTTTTCTTTAGTTGTCTAATTGTTTTGTAGCATTGTTTTTATTTCTGGAAGACAGTTTGGGTTGGACATTTGATATGTTATGATGAGCATGATCTCAGTTTAGAAT
The DNA here is from genome assembly GCF_900747795.2 of Erpetoichthys calabaricus. Taxonomy (NCBI): domain Eukaryota; kingdom Metazoa; phylum Chordata; class Cladistia; order Polypteriformes; family Polypteridae; genus Erpetoichthys; species Erpetoichthys calabaricus. The sequence continues at coordinate 162,188,563 of NC_041398.2, read as the reverse complement.
GTTTTTACATTGTGTGACAATAATACAGAAATGTCATCCACATACAAATCTCTAATGGCCTTACAAAACCTTCATATTCAAGAGAGTAAATTTGGAGTGGAACCTACCTGTACAGTTTGCTGATAAAGGTGAATTAATAATAAAGAAGCTGATAACTGCAATGATGTCAAATTCTCAAATTCTGAACCTTCTGATTTTTGCTATGGACATGATTGTCTAAGGATAGGGGAGCAGATAGGAAAAAAATCTAAGGCAATATACTCAACAGTCTTCTTATAGCAATTTATGATGGTTCAGATCATAAAATTTATGGTTCACTTTTCAGTCCCAGATTCTAAGCCTGATTTTAGAATAAGTGAAGGCTTCATTGGGTGAAATTCTTCTGGCTTTTAACGAAGAAACAGATCTGTTTACTAAAACAGTAATCTGTTTACATTGGTGGGGTTTTTATTTAATAGAAATAAGGGTACAACTCTGCCTATATTTTCCAAAAAAATACTCAAAATATTTTATTGAGTGAGACTTTTAGGAGAAAGCAGTCACTTAAATCGTTAAGGTAAATTACTGTTTTAGTTTTTTGGTCAGAATGTTAATTTCTCACATTAAATTGTATTGATGGGTTTCAGAGTTTTACATTGCATTTATAATTCTGCAAAAAGAATCATTCTAACAGGGACAACTACATTTGGGTTTTAATGACATTTTTATTGTATTTGTGTATTAAGACATCTTTAAATGTTTATTTATTGATAAGCAGAGTTTACAAAAACAAGGCTTTTTAAATGAGATCCTCTGTTAGGAGGCTTTGCCTATTGTGTTTGTATTTTTTATATTTTAATTTTTTTTACTTAGTTACATTTTTTAACATTGTGCCTCCACACTACCATAAAAAGTATGCAATATCATCTGAATACAGTACAAGACACAGTACATGAAGTGAAGCAAAATTAAATGTTGCTTCACTGCAATAATCTCAATGAAAAATAGGCTTTTTAGAGAAGAATCATTTGCAAATGAAAGGCTATTTGCATTTGTGAAATTGGTGAGGATGGCAGATGTTTTGTTAGGATGTCAATATTGAGGGAAACGGAGATATTGATATACATAGAGTTGCTTTTGTGGCATCCAATGTGATTGATGAGCCCAGATAACAACATAAATGTAAATGGAGCACTTTAGAAATGTGATTAACAAATACACTCAATGCAAGGATAACAAAGCTTGCTTCATATTAATTTTTCTTCTTCTGGTTGGTTACTCCACCCAACAGCTTATCCATTAACATCAATGTCACTTTCTAAGTCTGCTGTAGTAATACAGGAATTCTTAACACAAACTTAATTTGTCTCATGGAGGCTATTTCACCACCATACCTAAAAGTATGCTTTTCTCTCCAGTACATCAGATTCATTCTGACCATGTTCTTCTTTAATTGGAATTGCAGGTATAAACCAATCCTTTTAAAAAGGAACATCAACCAACTATTTAAGTTATGACAATCACACTTTAAATATGGGGAAATGTCAAGTATGACTAGCCCAGTACATGCATAAAAAGATAATATATTAGTTAAAATCAAGTAATAAATAGACTGAAATAGATACAGTATCTTCCTTAGAAGCCTTCATACGCTATAGCTAAATCCTCATGGAAGGTCCTAAAATCTACAAAGATAAATTACTAAACACTTTAATCTATCTTCTTTAAAATTATCATGGACTGCTGTTGCTATTAATGTTCTATTAACATATACAATATATACAGTATATATATATATATATATATATATATATATATATATATATATATATATATATATATATGGATGCCAGCTGGATGGAAGAACCCGGGGAGAGAGTATCCATTGGGCATTACCTTCCCCAGAACGCTAGAGGGTAGGCCACCTGGGCTGCTGTGGCAGCATGGATTACCGCAGGGCACATTGGAACTTGGAGTTTGGTACAGCCCTGCTGGGTTCTGTTGTGGCCTGCCAGGGGGAGCCGTAGAGCCCTACATTGAACCTCCATCACACCTGGGAGTGTTTCCAGGTTAAGCTGATAAGCCACCTGGAGCACTTCCAGGAGCTACATAAAAGGACTTCACCCTGCTTTCCACCACGCAATATAAAAGATTGTGGTCAAGGACAAAGTGATGAGTGGATGGCTTTTTAGTAGGCTGACTGTTGATGATGGCAACTACTTTCCTTGCATCCTTCAAAGAATTGTCATTCCACTGCTCACATTTAAAGGATGTGGGCATCTTTTGAAATTGAAGGTGCAGGGATGTGAGTGGGTCAGGGTCAGCACCCGTTAGCACTGTGGGGTTTTGGGCAAAGGAGGACAGCTCGAATGTAGTGAATTTGTCTTCCACCTGTCTGAGATCTGCAAGGTCATATTGGATGGACATCCCTTTACATGTTCTCTTGCATGACTGGGACTCTGTTTTGGGCACTTGGTCCTTGCCCACCATGCTTGTCATTCTGGTTTGGTACAGCATCTTCCTGTCGGGTTTTCTTTGTGGTCAGTCTCTCCCCAAGATATTTTTGATACACATTGGTGGCTTCTCGTTATACCTCAGCATCCAGCAGCTCATTATTTTGGAGTTGTAGCTGTGCCACCTGATTGGTAAGCTGTTGGACTAATTCTGCCAAGGTGGCTGGGTCTGCCATAGTTAGACCTCGATCCTGTCAATAACACCACCTGTGGCTGGGCGCGGTAATGACAGCCTTGAAACAGTGAAGAAATTTGGGGCACCAAAATTGAAAAGGCAGTAACTCAAAATAAAGGAAAACAAAAAAGAACGTTTGTAAGCATTAACCTCTTAAAAGGGAACGTCAGGCAAACAAAGGGTTGTCGCTTTTAGTGCAGCTTTGTCTGGTGGGTTGCTCTGGCCAGTAAATAATGCTGGCTTCTTGGCGCTGTGGGGAAAGAAGGAGATGACAGTGTTAGGTGCAGCAACCCCACTCGTCTCATTACATACGTCAAGTGAGCCTGCGAGAAGGTCCTCCAACGCACATGTGTGACAATATATACACTGCTCAGAAAAATTAAGGGAACACTTAAATCACACATTGGATCTCAGTGAACAAAATATTCAAATGGAAAATCTTTACTGAGAAATACTGTGTAAAAAAAAATGTAATAATGGTCAATGGAAACCAAAATCACCAACCCACAGAATTCAACATCACTTAAAATCAAAGTCAAAAATTGAAATTGGAGGCTGATCCAACTTGCATGGATTTCATCACAGCAACTTATAATGTGACTTGTAGTGTTTATGACCCCTATGTGCCTGTGTGCATTCCCAGCAACGAATGGGCATACTCCTGATGAGATGGTGGATGGTGTCCTGGGGTATCTCCTCCCAGATCTGGACCAAGGTATCAGTGAAATCCTGCATAGTCTGTGGTGCTACTTTGCAGTGTTAGATGCACTGATAATGTCCCAGTGATTCTCAGTTGTATTTATAGTAGGTCTGGGGAACATGCAGGCCAGTCAATGGCATCAATGTCTTTGTATTCCAGGTGACTGCCTACACACTGTGGCCACATGAGGCTGGGCATTGTCCTGCACCAGCGTAAGGTCTGACAGTGGCTCTGAGGATTTCATCCCAGTATCTAACAGCAATCGGGGAACCGTTGCTTAGCACAAGAGGGTGTCTACAATCCTCTCCAGATATGGTTTCCCAGACTATCTCTGACCCACTGGACAAGCTACTGGGAGACTTCAATGCTTACGTGGGCAATGACAGTGAGACCTGGAAGGGCGTGATTGGGAGGAATGGCCCCCCCCGATCTGAACCCGAGTGGTGTTTTGTTATTGGACTTCTGTGCTCGTCACAGATTGTCCATAACAAACACCATGTTCAAGCATAGGGGTGTTCATATGTGCACTTGGCACCAGGACACCCTAGGCCTCAGTTCGATGATCGACTTTGTGGTCGTGTCGTCGGACTTGCAGCCACATCTCTTGGACACTCGGGTGAAGAGAGGGGCGGAGCTATCAACTGATCACCACCTGGTGGTGAGTTGGCTTCGATGGTGGGGGAGGGTGCCGGTCAGGCCTGGTAGGCCCAAACGTGTTGTGAGGGTCTGCTGGGAACGTCTGGCAGAGCCCCCTGTCAGAAGTAGCTTCAACTCTCACCTCCGGCAGAACTTCGACCACATCCCGAGGGAGGTGGGGGACATTGAGTCCAAATGGGCCATGTTCCGTGCCTCTATTGTTGATGCAGCTGATCGGAGCTGTGGCCGTAAGGTGGTCGGTGCCTGTTGTGGTGGCAATCCCCGAACCCGTTGGTGGACACCGGCGGTGAGGGATGCCGTCAAGCTAAAGAAGGAGTCCTACAGGACCCTTTTGTCCTATGGGAGTCTGGAGGCAGCTGATAGGTACCAGCAGGCCAAGTGGAATGCGGCTTTGGTGGTTGCTGAGGCAAAAACTCGGGCATGGGAGGAGTTTGGGGAGGCCATGGAGAACGACTTTCGGATGGCTTCGAGGAGATTCTGGTCCACCGTCCAGCGTCTCAGAAGGGGGAAGCAGTGCAGTGTCAACACTGTATATGGTAGGGATGGTGCACTGCTGACCTCGACTCGGGACGTTGTGGTTCGGTGGGGGGAGTACTTCGAAGACCTCCTCAATCCCACTAACATGCCTTCCAATGAGGAAGCAGAGCCTGGGGACTTGGAGGTGGGCTCCCCCATCTCTGGGACTGAGGTCACCGAGGTGGTCAAAAAACTCCTTGGTGGCAGGGCCCCGGGGGTGGATGAGATATGCCCGGAGTTCCTCAAGGCTCTGGATGTTGTAGGGCTGTCTTGGTTGACACGTCTCTGCAACATTGCATGGACATCAGGGACAGTGCCTCTGGATTGGTAGACTGGGGTGGTGGTCCCCCTCTTTAAGAAAGGGGACCGGAGGGTGTGTTCCAACTACAGAGGGATCACACTCCTCAGCCTCCCTGGAAGAGTCTATTCGGGGGTTCTGGAGAGGAGGGTCCGTCGGATAGTCGAGCCTCGGATTCAGGAAGAGCAGTGTGGTTTTCATTCTGGTCGTGGAACAGTGGACCAGCTCTACACCCTTAGCAGAGTCCTGGAGGGTGCATGGGTGTTCGCCCAACCAGTCTACATGTGTTTTGTGGACTTGGAAAAGACATTCGCCGATGTCCCTCGTGGAATCCTGTGGGGGGTGCTCCGAGAGTATGGGGTACTGGACCCCCTGATAAGAACTGTTCAGTCCCTGTACGATCGGTGCCAGAGCTTGGTCCGCATTGCCGGCAGTAAGTCGAACCCGTTTCCAATGAGAGTTGGACTCTGCCAGGGCTGTCCTTTGTCACCAATTCTGTTCATAACTTTTATGGACAGAATTTCTAGGCGCAGCCAGGGCGTTGAGGGGGTCCGGTTTGGTGGACTCAGGATTGGGTCACTGCTTTTTGCAGATGATGTTGTCCTGTTTGCTTCATCAGGCCGTGATCTTCAGCTCTCTCTGGATCGGTTCGCAGCTGAGTGTGAAGCGGCTGGGATGGGAATCAGCACCTCCAAATCTGAGACCATGGTCCTCAGCTGGAAAAGGGTGGAGTGCCCTCTCAGGATTGGTAGAAAGATCCTGCCCCAAGTGGAGGAGTTCAAGTATCTCGGGATCTTTTTCACGAGCGAGGGAAGAATGGAGCGTGAGATCGACAGGCGGATCGGTGCGGCATCCGCAGTGATGCGGGCTCTGCATCGGTCTGTCATGGTGAAAAAGGAGCTGAGCTGCAAGGCGAAGCTCTCAATTTACCAGTCGATCTATGTTCCTACCCTCACCTATGGTCATGAGCTATGGGTAGTGACCGAAAGAACGAGATCGCGAATACAAGCGGCTGAAATGAATTTCCTCCGTAGGGTGTCTGGGCTTTCCCTTAAAGATAGGGTGAGAAGCTCAGTCATCCGGGAGGGGCTCAGAGTAGAGCCACTGCTCCTCCGCATCGAGAGGAGTCAGATGAGGTGGCTCGGGCATCTGATCAGGATGCCTCCTGGACACCTCCCTTGTGAGGTGTTCTGGGCACGTCTAACCGGGAGGAGGCCCAGGGGAAGACCCAGGACACGCTGGAGGGACTGTGTCTCTCGGCTGGCCTGGGAACGCCTTGGGATTCCCCCGGAAGATCTAGAAGAAATGGCCAGGGAGAGGAAAGTCTTGGCATCTCTGCTCAAGCTGCTGCCCCACCGCGACCCAACCTCGGATAAGCGGAAGAGAATCGATGAATGGATATATATATATATAATATATATAGATAGATATATAGATAGATAGATAGATATGTAAATTTGTTTTTTATAAACTCAGCCATAACACATCCTCAGCTGGTTAAATCACTCTCTTCCTATGGTCTGTCTTTTAGAAGATATGCCAAGATGGGGTTTGGGAGGTTTGATGGTTGGGTTAATGTGGTTTAGTTTTTCCTTTTTAAGTATTGGTAGGATGTGGGTGTGCACCATTCTGTATTTTGCTTCTGTTTATTTATAAATGTGATTGGCAATCTGTTTTTATAAGTTATATCAAATAAATACAAAAATTGTTTCACATGATGGGGGTGGGGGGATTATTGAGGGTAAAGTCCCTTTAATTTCAGTTTGCTGTTTTAATTTAATATATACCTCATTGTCAGAGTACACAGAAGTACTGTTATCCCTTAATGCACAAAGAGCTTGTGACAGATTGGAATTTTTTTTAATCTGTCTCGCTGCTAAATTCAGATTTGGTTTTGATTATGATTAATTTCTAGTAAAAAGACTGCAATTTGTAGGAACAATATAATCTCTTAATTGTGTCTTGCCTCATGGTATAAGAGAATACTGCTCTTTCAGGAATTTTACTTTTGTCAAAGTATGATCATGGAAAATTTAAAAAATACTATACTTATATTTCACAGTATTTTAAAATATAAGACGGAATAATTATAAGAGGGGCGGCATGGTGGCGCAGTGGGCAGCGCTGCTGCCTCGCAGTTGGGAGACCTGGGGACCTGGGTTCGCTTCCTGGGTCCTCCCTGCGTGGAGTTTGCATGTTCTCCCCGTGTCTGCGTGGGTTTCCTCCGGGTGCTCCGGTTTCCTCCCACAGTCCAAAGACATGCAGGTTAGGTGGATTGGTGATTCTAAATTGGCCCTAGTGTGTGCTTGGTGTGTGCGTGTGTTTGTGTGTGTCCTGCGGTGGGTTGGCACCCTGCCCAGGATTGGTTCCTGCCTTGTGCCCTGTGTTGGCTGGGATTGGCTCCAGCAGACCCCCGTGACCCTGTGTTCGGATTCAGCGGGTTGGAAAATGGATGGATAATTATAAGAAAAAATGTTTAATATCTTAATTTTGTAGCGACATACTTCCTCACTCATCTCATCCATCCAGTACAACCTTCACAATTTCCCTTAGTTTTCATGTGGCTAAATATTTAGGTGGTGAACAAATAAGCAGTGCTGTTCATTAATTATCCATTTGTTCTTTTTTTCCCCCTATACCTGGTCATTCCATTAAGGGGATGTAGGAATCCAGAATTTGAGTTTTATTGCAGGGCATATTAATGTGCACATTTAGCCTCATTCACTTAGGTTAGAGTACTTAGTTAACTTAAAAATTTTTTTTTTTTAAACAGACACAAGCAAAGAATACAAAAAAATGATGAGCCTAGATTCAGGGGTTGCAAGGCATATATTATGTACTTCCTGTTTTTATGCAAGAAAATGTTGGACAAAAGATATTACATAAAGTATTTATAGAACAGGAAAACTATGTCAGTTTTTTCCTCCTTATTGTCCCTTAGACAAAGTTTATCCTTTTCATGCTAAATCTTTTGCTAATCACCTTAGATATACACAATGAATGAATTAAATATACAAAACATATTTTTTTTAATTGACAACAAATGACATTATTAAAAATGAAATTTAATTAGAGACAAATTGATTTTAAATAAGTTTTTTGGGTATGTAGGTCTCATTACAATAAGTAAAGAACAGATCAGTCAAGATTTTATGAGGTATTTCCTCATATATAGAGAGAAACAGAGACATGCGATAAAGTATTCTTGCCAAATGCTGACGATGCTTTGACCATTTTTTAAGGAAATCTATTTTTTCTTTTTTCTAGTAGTATAAGACATCACTTTTGTATTGTTCCATAGAAACTGTTTTAGGGTTCTTCAATTGAATAAGGCAAGTCAACAAGCAATTGCCTAATCTTTCTGCCTGTTATTACTCCAATAATGCTGTTTATGGATTTGAAATTGCAAATCCAACACTATTTGAAAGATAAGTGAAAAGTTTTGCCCACAATGGCTTGAATGTTGGGCATCGCCAAAGTTTATGACTTAATGATGACTAGACTTGATGGAATCTTTTGCAGTTAGGATTTTGTCTTTGTTGTATTTGACATCATTTTAGTTGGGATTTATGTGTGTAACATAATGTTTAGCTAAATTACACCATGCTTTTCACAGAATGAAGAATATATAGTATGTTGTTAATGGCTGAATTTTATTGAGAAGCTCCTTTCCTATTTTTAAGGGTCTTTAAGAGGTGCACACTTTCAAAATGGTTTAGTCTAAGTAATACTACTAACATCATTATCATTGTTAGTAGAGATCCACATCTTCGCCACCCTTCTTTCTTCAAAATAGGGCATCCTGCTGCCATCTCTTCCCCAGGTACAGTAAATGATACCTGTCCACCCAGCCTTCCAAATAATACAATCTTCTTCCATTGCTTCATAGTCTGGTTACAATGTGAAGCTGAAGGTGTACATGGCCATAGTTCTTTCTACACTTCTCTATGCCTGTGACTCAGGACTGTCTTTTCATAAAAAAGAAAAGAAAACTATGATGTAATGGTGAAAAAAAAATGATTTAGTGTCAAATATGGCTAAAAAATCCTCAGTGGTTCCAAGAAGTTATCATCCTTGATACAATAACAAATTCATTTGGCAGTTTTAGATTTTGCATTTGCTACTGTTCATTTGCTACTGTCCATTATTCATTTTATGTAAATCAGGGTTGAATAAAATTTCTTCAGATCTTATGAGAGCTAATGCTGGTAATTCTCCACTTATTTAAGTGGACCGTCTGCATAAATACTATATCTGACATCAGAGTCCTTTAACATGCCAGTTTACATAATTTAGTGAATTATCTCTCTATTATAACATTTTTTTGTTTTAGAGTTTATATTTTGACTTAGGAGAAGAAACCTCATATTTTAGGTGTTTTTACTTTTAAGTGTTTTTACCAATTAAAGTATAGTAATTCATAATTGAATTTTAGCTGATAATAATTGTGCCATGCAATAAGTACACAATTCTTGCAATTTTTGGATTAATGTGAAGAGAAATGTTACAGAATTAACTTGTTAACTGTAGTGTGTCGCAGTAATGGTTGTTAGAATGTTACATTTATTTATTTGGCAAAATAGTATACAAATACATGCCAAATATTTTTCATGCAAAATTCGGAATGATAACTTACTCATTCATATTAACATCACACTGTGGGGACTTATAAGAATTTACACTTCTTATTTCGGCTGTTCCCATTAGCAGATCATCATGTTGCCAAAGCAGATCATCTTTTTCCATATCTTCCTGTCTTCTGCATCTTGTTCTGTTACACCCATCACCTGCATGTCCTCTCTCGCCACTTCCATAAACCTTCTCTTAGGTCTTCCTCTTTTCCTCTTGCCTGGCAGCTCTATCTTTAACATCCTTTTCCCAATATAACCAGCTTCTCTCCTATGCACATGTCCAAACCAACACAATCTTGCCACTCTGACTTTGTCTCCCAGTCTTCCACCCTGAGCTGACACTCTAATGTACTCGTTACTAATCCTGTTCATTCTCGTCACACCCAATGCAAATCTTAGCATCTTTAACTCTGCCACCTCCAGCTGTTCTGGTCAGTACCACCATCTCCAACCCATATAATATACCTGGTCTCACTACTGTCCTATAGACCTTGCCTTTCACTCTTGCTGATTCCCATCTGTAACAAATTACTCCTGACACTCTTTTCCTCCCATTCCACCCTGCATGCACTCTCTCTTACACTTCTCTTCCACAATCCCTGTTACTGCTGATCCCAAGTATTTAAACTCATCCGCCTTTACACACATGTATTCTGTTTTGTTCCTACTGACCTTCATTCCTTTCCTCTCTAGAGCATAACTCCACCTCTCCTGGGTCTCCTCAACCTGCTCACTACAGATCACAATGTCATCAGCAAACATCATAGTCCACAGAGACTCCTGTCTAATCTCGTCTGTTAATCTGTCTATCAACATTGCAAATAAGAAACGGTTCAGAGACAATCCCTGATGTAATCCCACCTCCACATTGAATGCATCCATCACTCATACCACAGTCTTCACCACTGTCACACTTCCCTCGTACATATCCTGTACAACTCTTACATACTTCTCTGCCATTCCTGACTTCTTCATACAACATTCAACTTCTGACTTTCTCATCTCGAGAAACCCTGTCATATGGTTTTTCCAAGTCCAACAAAGATACAGTGCAACCCCTTCTGGCCTTCTCTGTACTACTCCCTCAACACCCTCAGATCAAACATTGTATCTGTGGTGCTGTTTCTTGGCAGGAAACCATACTGCTGCTCACAGATCATCACCTTCCTTCTTAACTTAGCTTCTACTACTCTTTCCCATAGCTTCATGCTGTGGCTCATCAATTATATCCTCCTGTAGTTACTAGAGCTCTGCACATCTCCCTTATTCTTAAAAATCGGTTCCAGTACATTTCTTCTCCACTCCTCAGGCATACTCTCATTTTCCAAGATTCCATTAAACAATCTGGTTAATAACTCCATTGCCATCTCTCTTAAACACCTCCATGCTTCCACAGGTATGTCATCTGGACCAGCGCCCTTTTCCTTCTTCATCCTCTTTATAGCTGCCCTTACTTCCTCCTTGCTAATCCGTTGCACTTCCTGATTCACTATCTCCACATCATCTAACCTTCTCTCTCTCTCTTTCTATTCATTCATCAGCCTCTCAAAGTACTCTTTTCATCTGCTCAACACACCCTTCTTGCTTGTGAGTACGTTTCCATCTTTATCCTTTATCACCCTAACCTGCTGCACATCTTTCCCAGCTTGGTCCCTCTTTCTAGCCAATTGGTACGAGTCCTTTTCTCCTTCCTTACTGTCCAACTTTTCATAAAACTCATCATATGCTTTTTCTTTAGCCTTCGCCACCTCTATCTTCACCTTGCCCCTTATCTCATTGTACTCTTGTCTACTTTCTGCATCTCTCTTGACTATCCCACTTCTTCTTTGCCAACCTCTCATCCTTTGTATACTCTCCTATAAATCCTCATTCCACCACCAGATTTCCTTTTCCTCCTTCCTCTGTCCAGATGTCATGCCAAGCACCCTTCTAGCTGTCACTCCTACTACTACTGCTGCAGTTGCCCAGGTGTTTGGCAGCTTTTCACTGCCACACAGTGCCTGTCTTGTCTCCTCCCTGAACTGAACCTTGCAGTCTTACTTTTTCAACTTCCACCATTTGATCCTTGGCTCTGCACTTGCTCTCCTCGTCTTTTTCTTGATCTCCAACATCATCCTACTGACCACCATCCTATGATGCCTAACTACACTTTCCCCTGCCACCACTTTGCAGTCTTCAATCTCCTTCAGATTGACTCTTCTGCATAGGATATAATCTACCTGTGTGCATCTTCCTCCGCTCTTGTACATCACCCTATTTTCCTCCCTCTTCTTAAAATATGTGTTCACCACAGCCATGTCCATCCTTTTGGCAAAATCCACTATCATCTGACCTTCTTCATTCCTCTCCTTCACACCATACCTACCCATCACCTCCTAGTCTCCTCTTCTCCCTTCACCAACATGTCCATTGAAATCCGCTCCAATCACCACTTTCTGTCCCTTGGGTACACTGTTCATCACTTCATCTATTTCACTCCAAAAATCTTCTTTCTCATCCATTGCACACCCAACTTTCTGGGCAAATGCACTAACAACATTCATCATCACACCTCTAATTTCCAGCTTCTTAATCATTACTCTGTCTGACACTCTTTTCACCTCCAAAACAAGAAAACAAAAATAAGAATTTACACTATATTGTTTAATTAATATCTCTTACAGTTGCAAGTCTTGGTTTCTACAATAATCCAGTTAGTTACATCTTACTTTGTACAGTATATTGTTTCATGTATAAATACAATGCCAAAAATAATATTTAAAATGTACACTGTTTGCTATCTTGATTCTAGTAATTAATACTGTGGTATTTTCCTGCTTAAAATCATTGATTGCAAGAAAAAGTGTGCATCTTAACAAGCTTTTGGGCTTTTCCTATCCATTTTTTTTGGAGGGTATAATTAGCAAAGAAATTACTGTCTGCATACTCACAGATGGGAGAAGACTGACCCCATAAGTAGGTCAGAAAGCTGCCAAACGTAATCCGTTGGCCGTTTCTTTTAGATAAAGCTGCATGTGCCAGTCAGTGTGCAGACTTTAGCACAATTATAAAGAACCTATTACAACTCTGTAGATTAAGGTTGTTTTTCAAACTGTGGAGCTTGAGCATTAATGTTGGCAAAACCAGTGTATGGCTTTTTAAATTCTCAGCTGATTCCTTATCACAAAGTTTTGAATGTATGTATATGATAAATCGATATATTGTTCAATTTTTACACAGAACAAAAACATTCATTATTTTAGTGCACTAATAGTACTGCACCTACTATAATTTAACACAATTTATTACACAAAGCTTTTAATTAATTTCTTCTGTGTTGCATTAATGCTTAGTAATAAAGCATTCAATGCGTTCTTTTAATTTTTTTTAAAAATGTTATCATCCAAAGACATCAAATTGTGTTATATTGGGAGGGGAATTAAATTAGGTCAAGTATCTGAATACTATATCTCTCCCTCTGGAGCAGAGTAGAAAATGCTTGTTAAGCCTCATGGAAAGGGAATACATTTTGTCAACATGTGGGCTTTCATTATTGACCTAAAGTATAATCTTTCCACTATCTGTCTACTGTTGTCCTTGTAAGGAATGGGGATTGAAGTTAGAGGTCTATACTAGACAGGGAATAAATCATTATCTCAGTCAGAGAAAAAACATCTTTAAGATCACTAGTATCGAAGAGACTGCTTCTTATGTGATGTGTTTTTAAAATTTGTATGCAACAAGATGCACTTTTGGGTAGGCATTACTAAGTTAACTCCAAAATGTGACATTTAATAAAACTAAGAAAAAAGAGAAGTACTGCTGTGTAAGCCTGTATAATGTCTCTACAGAATCCTTTTCCTGATGTTGACTTTTATGTACATTTATGATGTGTACCTGGGACAAATTGTTGCACATCCTTTTTGCAAATTTCACTCCTTGTTAATGATAACACTTCTATGCTGTATAGTCCAAGTTAAAGGAATGTTTCTTCCAAAGGTGAGCATTTTCAGGAAGTGATTTATTTAACAATAGTCAGTCAGTCATTGTCCACCCGCTATATCCTAACACAGGGTCACGGGGGTCTGCTGGAGCCAATCCCAGCCAACACAGGGCACAAGGCAGGAACAAATCCCGGGCAGGGCGCCAGCCCACCGCAGGGCGTGCACATACACACACACACACGCACACACACACACACACACACACACACACACACACACACACACCAAGCACACACTAGGGACAATTTAGAATCGCCAATGTACCTAACCTGCATGTCTTTGGACTTTGGGAGGAAACCGGAGCACCTGGAGGAAACCCATGCAGACACAGGGAGAACATGCAAACTCCACGGAGGGAGGACCCGAGAAGCGAACACAGGTTTCCTTACTGCGAGGCAGCAGCACTACCACTGCGTCATTGTGCTGCCCCTATTTAACAATATGATAGCCATAATACTTATACATTTGGTGTTGTAAGCAAACAAGTGGCTATCTGACTTTTGCATAATGCAACATGGGAAATTTGAGATTTTTGTCATAGTTGGATTTCCTTTGAAGTCCATTGTGTCAAGAATCTCAGTTCTCCCTAAAAATATGAGATTAAATGTTTTTCTTGGTAAGTAACAGAGGTTGGGAGCATGCACTGATTACAGTGCATTGACACACCCATCACATAATGAACCACCCAGATTGGGACACGAGTGCAGCCGTGCAATAGGTGACACCTCAGCACCACACTGAAACAGTGTGAGGTTTTTTTTCTTTTTTTATAACAGCGGCTGGAGTGCCAGTTCTGCTACAAATCCCCAAATTTTCCCTTGCAAGTTGGAGGCCCTGCTTGCAGGGCTGGATGCAGGTTAACGTTATACCCAGGACGAAACAATTGTATGTTAAGGGCCAAAGGGAGTAGAGCCACTTGTGGTGTTAACGGGTTTTGAACTGGCAACCTTCCGATTGTCAGCGCAGATCCCTTGCGTCAGAGCCACCACTCCACCCTATTCTTGGTAAGTAACAGATAAAAAAAAAAAGTTATTGACTTAACTTAAATATGCCATAATGCCATAATGTTCATTTTTTTAAATGAATATTGTAACTATAATTACTGTTTTTTGTTTTTTTTTTAAATTCTGAATTACCTTTGCTGGGAATATTTTCCTGAAAAAAGAAACCATGTAGTCATAGATGGCAAAACCTGTGACTGTAAAACAATCAGTGAGCTGAAACAATCAGAAAAACAAAAAGTAATTCACATGAAATTTGTATACCTTTTCTTTTGTATGCAAAGAGTACCTTTAGGTTCACTTCCATACAGGGGAAAACAGATCATCTTATTCATTAATTCAGTAACAAATCCAGTATTTGTTAGAGTCAGAAAGTTGCAAGTACAGACAAAATCATTCAGAAAAATGTTTATGTTTGTGAATTGTTTATAAATGGTTATTGTTTCCTGCAATAATGCAACTAATCACAACTTGGTTGGAAAGTAAAATATATATATTTAGAAAACAATTAGGAGTTAATTGTTTTCTATTACAGTTTAATGTCTGCTGCAGCTTAAAACATTTTTTAGGAAATTAGGTTATTATTCACTAAGTAGGTTAAGTAAAAATTAAATATTGCAGCACGTCATTTTTTCCATGGCACAGACACTATCTGTAATAACATGCTGTATTTATTGTGTTTTGCAGTTTGTAACAAAAACACATATTTAATAGATAAAACAGGCTATACTGTTTTTTCTTTATGCATTTTCAATAAATAGTAGGTTGCCTTTAAATCACATACTGGCTTACATTTACTGAGGCATAGACAGTGCATGGTGAGAATGGCATGCTGTCAGAATACTAGGTGATTAGATGTTACTTTATTTTATTGCTTGCTTTGTTAAGAACCTTTCTCATAGTGTGCTCTGTCAGTGGCACTGAATAAAACATAAATTGGTCGATTGACCAATCGTGTGTACCAGTGTCAGACATTAACAATTAAATTGCTATTACTTGAGGCTGTTTAAGGCATTATTGACATATGACAAGCTGTAGATTTGTTGTTCATTTTATGTCAGGAGAATCCTTTTATACTTATAGTAAGAAAATGGCATGACTTAATGCATTTGTAGGTATATTGTATGCTAATTATAAAAGGAATGGAGCTGTTGTGGAGCTTAAAGGCTGGATTTTTTTTTGATGGGTCATATCTGGCCTGTTGACTCTATTTTATGCATCCATGCTCTGTGTGTAAAGAAAAAAAATAGTTGGATGTTGTGGAAGAGGGAGAGAGAAAGAGGGAGAGAGAGAGAGAGAAGTTCTACACTGATCTTGAGCAAGATAAAGACTGGATTGCCTAACCCTGCTATACTTGATAAATAAGAACTCATGCAGCAATAATTCACTGTTGTTCACATTCACATATTTGGCTTTCAGAAATTTAGAAGTTCATTATAATAACTTTAGCTTTAATATTAATTACAATGTTGTTGCTGAAATGTTTAAGTACTGCAGTTTTCATGATAAACGGACATGCTTTAGAATTCTTTGGAAGACATGGATGATGTATGAGAATGATATAATTTTTCAGATTTGAATAGTGAATGCTTTGATGTGGAATTGTGATCTGATGAAGTGGTGGGTTTGGTATAGAAATGTTAGAGAAGTCCTCTATGCTCCAACTTTAAAAGTAAATGACACAGTATTATTTTTAGCACAGTATACAAAGTACAGATTTAGTTTATTACAAGAATAAAATGTTACTATTATAAACCTTGGCTCCTTTTGATAAATTATAGACTAAGACAAGTTGTATGTGGACAGTGCATGTTCCTTCTTTACATGACTTTTTTCTTAAAGTAATTTACTGATCATTCCTTCATGTTGTTAGATTTAATTATTGTTTAACCACCTCAGCGTACTTAAACATGTGTTTGATTTTAAAGCAACATACAATGACAATTTATTGTAAATCTTTTTATT
The DNA here is from genome assembly GCF_900747795.2 of Erpetoichthys calabaricus. Taxonomy (NCBI): domain Eukaryota; kingdom Metazoa; phylum Chordata; class Cladistia; order Polypteriformes; family Polypteridae; genus Erpetoichthys; species Erpetoichthys calabaricus. The sequence goes on along the minus strand of NC_041398.2, from coordinate 162,172,145 downwards.
GAATGCATTGTCACATTTGGTTTTTATGTTGGTTTGAGAAACTCAGTATGAAGACCAAAAACTATTTAAACATTACTAAAATTAACAGTAAAATCATTGTTTGCAACAGCCCTCTTTCAGTGAATGTCTAACAAACAAGTTAGAAAGAAGGCCAGCTTGATTTAATTTGTTACCATCAGGCTGCTGATTTAGCTTCCCAAGGGTTAGCAGCAACCAATTAAATAACTCTTTTATGTTATAAAAGCCTTTTGAATTTTGAAAGTTATAAGCCTTTTGAATTTTAGTTTTGCAGGGTTCTTGCTAAGTTTTGAATTATTATTGTATACTGCTAAACTTCATCCTTCATATTTGTAGAAATCTTATGATTATGTGTACTGACTCTACATGTGTTGCTATGTTATCTTGGCTTATTTTCCTGTATCAATCTAACATTATCCTATATTTTTTACTGTCATGCTATAAGCCAGATTCTTTTTGCTACCACATTGTTTTTCCTACCTACCTACCTTTTGTTTGTGAGATAGGATTTGGTTTTTAACATAACAGAATACTAATAGATTCTGTATTCTTAAAGCTCTATAATCAAAAGGTTGTTCTCGCTTTTCTCGTTTATTGGTTGTGTGTGTTCCTCTGGTTTCCTTGCATTTTAAAGGCATCTTGAGTCTGCCTTCTAGCACTATATTTCCTGTGTGTAATTGTCTGTGTTAATTGTTTTCTGTTTATCCCTGATAAATTGTAGCTCTGTTCAGTTGAGAATTATCACATTTCTTCTTTTTTTCTGGTATTTAGGGTACCGCACCCCAATCCTAATCATATAATGAAAGATGCAATTATCTGTGTTTTGGTCATTCAAATTCTTGTGGGGGTAGTGTCTGCAGACTGTTAGAAGGTGCTGAGCCATCCTGAGGAGCCAACCATAAAAGGAGATGTGGAGAGTGTATTTGTTTGTATGTGTGTGTGTGTGTGTGTGTGTGTGTGTGTGTATATGTGTAAGAGAGAGAGAGTGTAAACAGAAGAGAAAAAGAGAGGGAGAGAGCACGAGCATGAGGGTTCTGATCAAGCACTTAAAGATCAGCAATCACAGCTCTTACAAGATCCAAACCTCAACTTAAATCCAGTGGACTGGGTACATGGCTGCCAGCAAGTCTTAAGGAAAATCCTGGCTGGGGTCAACTCACACAGTCATAGAAAGTGAGTGCAGATAGTGTTGCCTCTGACCACAAATAAGTGGTGAGATGGAAAGCCGACGGTGTGATCATGCAGGCAGTGGACACAGTAGCGCATATAAGCTGCATGAAGGGAGCCATGGAAGATTGGAGCACTATTGGAGGGCAGCCAATTAAAGGAATGCCATCTAGTTAACCTGACATGATGGAGAAAAGGGATAAGACACTGAATTTCACAATGTATAAGGTAAACTGCACTAGTGATTATAAATTGTCAGCGAATTAATGCCATAAAAATCATACAAAATGAAGATCTTTTAACATATTTTGTCTTGCAGTGCAACTACCAAAGGATAGTATTAAAATGTATTTCAGCATATATCACGTACGCAAAACTAAAAGCAGAAATGTAAATGAATATTCATTGCATAAACAACACACTATACAGCTAAAATATAGTACTCAATATTCAACACATTCACAAATTTGATCCAAGCATGTAGAATAACATTCTTCAGTCCACTGTGGTTACAAAATGTTTCATTTTCAGTTTTTGTTCATTGGGAAAAGGCCTAAATTATATTGTACTTCAATAATCAACATGTTATTGTGGGTGAAAACTATTCCAGTAGAACTAGACGTAGAAGTTTATGCAGCTTGTAAATTACATCACAAAAAGCTCAAATAATAGTTGCTTAAAATGATTTAATCTTTCAAGTGATTTGGATTTTTACGCTGTATACATTTTTTCTGGTACTCCAGTGGTAATATCTTTTGCTTTGTAGTAATAACTTAGCTGGCAAGGAGTCAGTGGAGTAAAATTGAAAATGATGAATCACAAGTAGGTTGAAGGGTTTTTATTTGTATACAGGTGTCAACAGGTGGAAGTAAGTCCTCTAACTGTAAACTATATATTAAAAAGAAAATATAACAGCACCAGATTGAAAGAGAGGTTATAGAAGACTGCAAGAAAGGTTGAACTGTCAGCTGCAGCCCAAAACTTTATAATGACTTGTGAGATGAAGAAGTCAGCATTTTAAAGAGCCGTCTGTGAATGTGCACATCCTGCCCTCGAAGATTTAGTACCCTGAAAAATTAATGTAATTTTGCCTTTTTATATTAGTTTTTATTTCTATATTTTTTCTGATCTTACTTGGAAATTCAATTTAGTTTTGGTTTTCCATCATCATGTATTTTTATTTTTAATTTAGTTTTTATTTCACAAAGACATTTGAATTTTATGTTTATATCTATTAGTTGCAGTTCTAGTAATTATGGTATGGTTAAACAGCTGCTGTGGAGTTTAGTTTTGTGTCACAGTCAGATAGAACTTTACACTTAACTGGCTTGGATACGAGTTTAATTTTAGTGGAAGGTTACTACACTAAATGGCTTACTATCTGATTTTGTTTTTGTCTGTTTAAAAACGAGCATAATCAAAAACATACTGAATACTGAACAATTTTATAATTTTTAAAATATTTTGTATATCATTTGTACTGAACAAATGTGAGCTGACTGTTGGCACTTTTCATCTCTTCCCTTTCTTGCCCAGAATGGGCCAATTTATTATGAAATTTAGATGAATTTTAAGGTTTTATTTTATTTTTTTTTTTACTCTAAATGCTACAGCACACAACATATCCTGCTCCAAGACAGTGTGCTTGCAATTATTGTCTTCAATATTGCATTCAAAAATCTCCCATACTGGTCTTTATTTTCTACCAGTCATATTGATCTTCTCTCTTGAACCCCAGAGAGCCAGTGAACGGCAGCTTTGAAAGCCCCCAAGCACATTCAAAACAAAATCATCACCTTGTTATTCTTCACTAACACCAGAACCAGAATCTATCATGCTGTCACTATCAGATTCTGAAGAATTATCACTGTTCTTACACAGTAAATCACTTTCTGTTTCATACACTTTATGTGCCCATGCTCTGTCACCGCAAATAATGTGTGGACAACTGCCCACCTTCACAAGCCGCTGATCACTGGATGAATAGATGCGAGCGTCTCCTGGTGGATGACTTTTTGTTTTAGAGTTAAAAGTTACAAGGGTTAAAGACTAATGGCAGGAATATTATTCAGAAACCAAATATGAAATTCTTATTAATATATTTTGATTAATTTTGGGACCCCTGAATTCCAGGTTTGCCCTTGCGTAGGTCCACTGTGACAAACATTTTATGAAAATGTTTTTTTATTAATAGTTTCAGTTTTGATTTTAGTTTTCATTAACTATAATAACTTTGGTACCCTGGACAACTTTGTCAATTTAGGGTCAGTTAAAAGCCTTTCAGATGGTGTTCCTTCTGAGAAAATAAAACTTAAATGTATTTTTTAATTTATTTAGTTTAAGATCAATTTCATTTGAAAGTATAATTTTAATTTAAAAATACAATTTATATGAATTAATTGTTTACAGTCAGCAGCTGGCCTTTTTAATTATAGTTTTAGTTATGTCTAATTTCACAAGTAAATTTTTATTTCTCTTTTTTACCTTTACCCTAAATACTTTACATAGTAATATTTAAACTGTTTTGTTCTTTAAAACAACACATTGATGCCTGAAGTCTTTTGTGTGCATTCCAGTTCCCTACAGGTAAGAAGAAAAAAAGTTAGACTTATTGTCTGACAAATATTATTTATATTAACATAAAATTGAGACTTGAGACTGCCCTCTGGAGTAGTGGAGGATTGCTGAAAAATTGTGTTTTGGAGTAATTTACTTTATAATTTGATACAATGAGAACAATGAACATGCTTGGACAGAGTGCAGTTTTGCATAAGTAACTAGCAGTTGCGAGATGAATGTATATTCTATTTTAAAAAGCAAAAAAATCAATGTCTTATTTGACTGTACATTAACAAATCTACAGTACAGGACTTTCACTGGAATTAGGTGGGAATAAATAATTTTACTGTGGCAGGTTAAATAACATTTTTTAAAATGTGAAATCCAAACACTATATTATTTTAAAGTGTCATTATACATTTTACATTAAAAATATGGGTGTAAAAGTGGGAACAATATAAATTAAAAAAATAATTAAAAAAATATTTTGTTTTAGTCTTTATAAAAAGATAATGTTTTTTTCTGTATGTTGAGACCACTTTTGTGTATCCCTAGTAAAACCTTTGTAACCAAGGAACACTTAAATTGTTATTTAAGGCTCCAGTCACCTGAAAATCACCAGCGTAAGGGAAAAAAGATAAGATGATTATGTGCAGACATGGTTTAAAACAATTTCTTCACATTACCTTGCCATCTGGAGCTCAGTTGTGGTTTGTATAAGATCTATGCTAATTTCTGAATCAGTAGTCATCATTCTGAATCACTCTATAATTATGGATGGTAACAGCATTCAGTGTTTCTGTATTGTTTATTGCCAAACTGTGTATTCATTTATGAATTAAATAGCACTTTTTTGTTGAGCAAATTTGGCCATATAACTTTTTTTTTTTTATAAAAACACTGTTTTGTGCTCTTTTGTTTTGAGCAGTCTTCAGGTTTTTGGAGGTCAGCTAGCACATACTACAGAGGTTTGCAGAGCCTGACACTGTTCAGCTGTAACGGGGCATGCTAGAGGAGAGGGTTGTAGGAGTTTATTAACAGTCATAAACAGTCCAATTTATTGTTTTTGTTGGTGGTTAGCTTTCTTACTTTAGGTCTAGTCTGCCTGTTTGCCACTTAATATGAATTGTCGCTGTGCTGAAAGAAAAGAGAATTGTCTGAAAAGATCCTTTTTTTTCATTAAGAATAAGCTTTGTAAGATAATGCCATGTTTCTCATAGTTTATATGTTATGTACACTAATAGATTTATAATCATTTTGCCTGTGGTTGGTATTTTTAATTATTTTATCTCCTATATATCACAAGGACAATATCATTCATATTCAGTCTGTATCATCCATTTTAGTCAGTTGCTCATACTTGATTATATATATTTTTAGGTGTTTTACTTGCCATATGTCACATAAATGATGTTCTTATTCTTACCTGATCACATTAAAGAATTAAATCACATACATTGTAGTAGCTTCTGAACATTTCAAAACAGTTATACAATGTAAACATAAAATTGGCATTATTGAGCCCTTCAGCATTAATTTAGATGTTCTTGTAAGGTATGGACCAAGAGCAGAGCCCAGACAGGCATGTGACTATTACAACTTGTTTCACAGACCTTGTAAAATGAGGAAGTCCAGAACAGCCAGCTGTGTCTGCTGATGCTCATCATTCCAGAAAACATAAGAAATGCAATTTATTCAGTCATATTAAGAACAGATCTTAATAATAATAATAATAATAATGATACATTTTATTTATTCGTAGGCGCCTTTCTAAACACTTAAGGACACCGAACAATAGATAAAACACACATTATAAGCAGAACTGAAATACAAAAATTAAAATCAGACGGAGCAATTGTAACTAAAGAGAAAAAGCAGTCTTAAACAAATGAGTTTTAAGTTTAGATTTGAAAAGTGAAAATGATTCAATATTTCTATTTCTAAGCTCAGATGGTAGTGAGTTCCAGAGCTGGGGAGCAGAGCAGAGCAGATCTTATATAATCCAGGCATATTTTCCACTGACCCTAAGGTGCTACTCTCCAGCATCTGAAAGACAAATTTATACACCATTTTTAATGGTGATGCATCTATCTGTCTCGCTCTCCCTCTTTCTTTGTTGACAGTCAGAATCAGACTGTGTGAAATAGCCCTATCTGGTGTGTTGCAAACAGTACATATTTATCATTTACTGAAGCTCTACGTTTTCTCATTTAATTTAAACTTTTTAATGATTTGAATTAATAATTCTATATATTGTAGTCATTAGGAAATAATTAATTTTGTTTGTAATATACAGTGGAACCTCAGTTCATGACCATAATTCGTTCCAAAACTCTGGTCGTAACCCGATTTGGTCATGAACTGAAGCAATTTCCCCCATAGGATTGTATGTAAATACAATTAATTCGTCCCAGACCGTACGAACTGTATGTAAATATATATTAAGTTTTTAAGCACAAATATAGTTAATTATACCATAGAATGCACAGCGTAATAGTAAACTAAATGTAAAAACATTGAATAACACTGAGGAAACTTTGAACAACAGAGAAAAATAACACTGCAAGAGTTTGCGCTATAGCGCTACGAACCACTCGCTAAAAATACTTTTTTAATGAGTTTTAAGCACAGGGAAAAAAAAATGAACATTTGAAAAATCCGTAATTTAATAAACCACCAAGAAAAGTAACATTGCAACAATGCACGCTACAAACCGATCGCTGTAAACAGAAATGAAAACAAAAACAAGCCTGGTGCATTCTTTAACTGCCTTCTCTGCCTTATGCGTCCAGCCCCCTCTCTCTCTCTCGCTCGCTCAGTTGCTCTCTCTCGCGCGCCTGTGTGTGTGTGTCTCTCGCGCGCCTGTGTGTATGTGTATGTCTCTCTCTCTCTCGCTCCTGTGTGTGTGTCTCTCTCTCTCTCTCTCGCTCGCTGCACAGGGAATGCACAGGGAGAGACTGAACACGTGCGCAAATCATCGGCACGCACAAACCGAAAGGGAAACTGGCTTGTTCGTATACCGAGTGTGTGGTCGTGAACAGATGCAAAAGTTTGGCAAACTTTTTGGTCGTAAACAGATTTGTATGTGTTCAGAGGCGTTCGTGAACCGAGGTTCCACTGTAAGAAGATATATTTTGCAGTATAACATAGTCACCATGTGTTGATGCAAGTCCTGCACAGTCGCACATTATATGCTGCATGAATACGGTGTGAAAGTACTGTCTCACCATATCAGAAAATAGAGAGAGAAATTATTTAAGTTTTTAAATGTGACAGTAAGCTTCAGATATAAATTTTTCAAATGGCAACAAGTATTGGGGTGGGGTTTGCAATATTTTTAAGATTTCATTATTAACTGAATAAGTTAGTTGAGCAGCCTAAATAAATCATTTATAAACTTACAGTTTTATGTCAAAAGGACTATTTTAAAATGGACTGTAAATTTGAACAGTTATAAGAATGTACCATATACTGTGTTTTGAATTATATGTAGAGTAGCAGCTTAGTCTTTGTGTGAATATGAAAAATTAAAACACTTTTAGTTTGAAAAAGATGGTAAATTTCAAATTCTGTGTTTTGTAAATATATTTGGATCTAAATGACTTGGTGATGAGGAGTTGGTTTGGTCCGTTTATAGGAGATGGACGTCTGAAGCAGAGCTCCGCTAGCAGCGGCTTTATTTTCCCACGTATTTCATATTATTTAGAGGTATCCTGTATTTAACCCGACCAAGGAACTTCCACTACAATATACAAGCATGAGTAACAAGAAGAAAAGTCAGAAAGAACCAGAAAAGAAACTTAAAGCTGCATCGAAGTCCGGACAGACTTCCGGCCTGAGTGCAGGTGTAAGGTATGGCATCACGGAGACTGACCTGGAACAGGCAGAAGAGTGCGCAGAATTCCTGGGGCCCCGCTCCATTGTATCGTCTCCAGTCGAGAGTGAAAATGGGAGCGAAGGCGCAAGTGATACAGGTCGCGAGGGATCGCCGATTACTGAGGATCATTCGAGACTAGAAAGGGCTCTGCAGGACGTGCTCTCATCTACTCATCGCGAGCCTGTAACAGGAGCTGCATTTTCACTTGCGGAGCACGAAAGCAGAAGCGAACTGTCCGAACTGAAAGAGATGATCGCTACACAGATAGCTACACAGATAGCTACACAGAAAGAGATGAACACTACACTGGCCACTGCCATGGTTACGGCCATGAATGAGCTTAAGAAAGATAACACAAATGATCTTAAGAAGGTGGCCACTGAGCTCAAGAAGGATAACAAAGATAAGGAAACGCGTCTATTTGAACGTTTCGACGTGAACTTTAAAGGCATGTTGGAGAAATTAGTGGAACACATTGAAGAAACTAACTCCAAACTGAAAAGGCTTGATGATCATATTAATGACGTTTCAGACCAGCTGGAAGACGTTAAGCAGGGACTCACGGCTCGAGTGGAAACAGCGGAACAAATGGCATCTAACGCCGATGAAAAAGCCACAGCTGCGAACTCGGAATACAAAAAACTTGGAGACAGACTTGCAGCCCTGGAGGATGGGTGCAGAAGAAATAATATAAGAATTGAGGGTATACCTGAGAAACGAGAAAGCTCAAGCCCAGTGAAATTTGCAGTAGAATTACTGTCTAAAATAATTGGAGATGACTTTAAACTCGACAATGAGATAGCCACGGCTTATCGCACAAAGATACCAAGCGCCTTTAAATCTAGGTCTTTTATTGTCCGCTTCGAACGACTAAGATGTAAGCTTGATGTGATGGCACTTCTCAGACACAAGCAAGAGATTATATTCGAAAATAATCTTATTCGTATTTTTCCCGACTTCTCACCATCAACAGCTGCAAAACGCAGATCCTACAACGACATTAAAAGGATGCTACGGGAAGCCGATATCAAATACAGCCTCTTGTATCCTGCCAAACTGAAAGTGGAAGTTCAAGACGGACATTATATTTTCTTCAGCAAAGAAGAAGCTGAAAAAGAATTAAAGAAGCTGTTTCCGACACTTTTTTTGAAAGTTAATTAAAATTAAAGAGCCGTATTCTATCAAGGCACGGGAAAGACCGATGATCTGATCGCTGGATCCATGTTTAAAGAGACTGGTATTATAATTATACATCTCTTATTCTCTTTTTTTAAAATTTTTTTTATATCTGGACTTTATATGTTATATGTTTATGTTTTAATCAGAGTTATAGAGCTATAGACGTGAGTGTGAAAATGTGGAAGTGATTAAAGTAGGATTCATTTTATTTATTTATTTTTTTATTTCTTTTCCTTTTTTTTTTTTTTTATTTTATTTTTTTTTTAATTTATTTATTTATTTATTTTTTTTATTTTACTATACCTTAAAGTAGACTGTTTAACTTCATACCCTTGGTTTAATGCTTGTTCTACTATTTATACAATTACCATTATACTATTACAGTATGAATTACCAGGTTTATCCTGGACTAGTTTTTAAAATCACTCCAGGGTTGTTTTTTTTTTTTTTTTTTTTTTTAACCTTAATATCTTAACTTAAAAGCGCTGAAGATTATTTCAAGATTAAATATTGTTAATGAGAACATTTTCGGCAGATAGTATTAAGGATTTAACTGTAAAAGATATCTCTGTTTTAATTCTGTAACGCCGCTGCAGGGTGGGGTTTGTTTTGTTTTGGACGTGCTCTGTCTCTTCGTATGTCAGAGGACTGGAACATCGCGAAGTGGGGTCTAGCCTCATGTGGGGAGGCAAAATGGGGGGGTGGGGGGATAAAGGGGGGAGAGAAGGAGAGCAGGTTATATCTAATCTATTCTTATAATCCTTATAATTATAAATATCAATGCAGCAACAGGCTAACATGCAACAACTCCTGGGGAATCTTGAAACTAAGATTAAAACTGCCATATTACCAATTAAAACTATAAAATGACATTAAAAACTCAGAATCAATGTCTCCATGATGGGACAGTTAACTTTGTGAGCTGGAATGTTAAAGGCCTGAATCACGAATTAAAGAGAAAGAAAGTATGCTCTCACCTAACAGGCTTAAACGCTAAAATAGTATTTTTACAGGAGACCCACTTACTAACCAAGGATCAGTTCAGATTACAAAAAGACTGGACTGGCCAAATGTTCCATTCTAGCTTTATAAAGAAAACTAGAGGGGTGGGAATTCTCATACATAGAACAGTTCCTTTTGTAGCATCAGAGGTAGTGTCGGACCCTGAAGGGAGATATGTGATGGTCATGGGCAACTTATATAACAGTAAAATGATTTTGATAAATGTTTATGCACCCAATGTTGATGATAAGGAATTCATGCAAAATCTATTTGCATCCATTCCCAGTGTGAACACTCATAAAATTATAATGGCTGGGGACTTTAATTGTGTTTTAAATCCACTCTTAGATAGGACTCCTGTGACAGGGGGGACGACATCTAATACTGCAAAGATAATTACACAGTTTTTAAAGGATCACAACTTATCAGACCCCTGGAGGTTTCTTAACCCAAACTCAAGAACATATTCGTTCTACTCACCAGTGCATTATAGCTACTCAAGAATTGATTATTTTTTTATAGATAATAATTTCCTGCCTACAATTAAATTATGCAAATATGACACAATTGTTATCTCTGACCATGCCCCTCTAGTCTTGGAGCTAAAATCAATAAGCCCCTCGTACTCACCTCGCAGATGGCGTCTTAACCCTCTTTTATTGGCAGACGAGAACTGCACAGAATTTATATCCAAACAAATCAGCTTCTTCCTAGAGACAAACATGTCTACAGAGGTTTCTGCAGGAACACTCTGGGAAACTCTAAAGGCCTTCCTAAGAGGCCAGATTATTTCATATCTTTCCCATAGAAATAAATTAGAAACCAAGAAAGTGTCAGAGCTAAGAAATGAAATTACTAGAATAGATGAAGAACAAGCCAGGCGTCCAAGTGAAGCTCTTCACAGGAAAAGGCAGGCCTTGCATACAGAACTTAACATCTTAACAACTAAAGAAACTGAACAACTTATTTATAAGTCTAGACAGCATTACTATGAACACGGAGAAAAAGCTAATAAGCTTTTAGCTCAACAAATTCATAAACAAGAAGTTCACAATGCAATACCAGTAATCACCAACAAGAATGGAGAAGAAATCATCGACCATAATAAAATAATGCACACATTTAGAGATTACTATAAGTCTTTATATTCCACTGAGCCCAAAGAAGACAACACGCAATCTAATGCATTTCTGGATAATTCACAAATACCACAAATAGATGCTTTAAGTGCTGAGGAACTAGATAAACCTCTAACACTAACAGAATTACTAGACGCTATAAAGTCACTACAAAGCGGGAAATCATCAGGCCCTGATGGTTACCCCCGTAGAGTTTTATAAGAAATTCTCCACTCAGCTAGCTCCACTCTTATTGGTAACATTTACAGAAGCTAAAGACCACCAAATACTACCTCAAACATTTCGACAAGCATTAATCACCGTCTTTCCTAAACAAAATAAGGACTTGTTACAATGTGCATCATATAGACCAATTTCACTCCTGAATAATGATGTTAAGATACTCTCAAAAATCCTAGCTAGAAGGATGGAGAAAGTGCTGCCCTCGGTAATATCACAAGATCAAACTGGATTTATTAAAGGCCGACATCTATCTTCAAATCTCCGACGCTTGTTTAATGTTATATATTCACCAGCAAAATCAAACACCCCAGAGATATTACTATCATTAGACGCAGAAAAGGCATTTGACATGATCGAATGGAATTACCTTTTCACTGCATTGGAGAAATTTGGGTTTGGCCCGAATATTTGTGCTTGGATTAAACTACTGTATACCAGTCCAGAAGCTTCAGTTTGTATTAATAAAATTTGCTCAGACTACTTTAAACTAGAACGTGGTACCAGACAAGGATGTCCCTTGTCGCCACTGTTGTTTGCAATCGCTATTGAACCACTGGCGGTTCACTGCCGAAATTCTCATCAGATAAAGGGGATTGTCAGAGAAGGACTGGAACAGAAAATTTCTCTATATGCAGATGATATGGTCTTATATATATCGGACCCAGAAAACACTGTCCCTGCTGTTTTAACAGCACTAACAGAATTTCAAAAGATATCTGGTCTTAGAATTAATCTGAATAAAAGTATACTCTTTCCAGTGAACTCACAAGCATATAATATTAAATTAGACACCCTACCTTTTACCATAGCAGATCAGTTTAAATACCTAGGGGTAAATATCACAAGTAAACATAAAGCTCTTTATCAACAAAATTTTGGCGTCTGTATGGAAAAAATTAAGCAAGACTTGCATAGATGGTCAACCCTTCATCTCACTCTAGCCGGAAGAATTAACATTGTTAAGATGAATATCCTTCCTAAACTTCTCTTTTTATTTCAAAACATTCCAATATATATCAATAAATCGTTTTTTAAACAGTTAGATTCAATAATAACCTCATTCATTTGGAACTCAAAACACCCACGTATCCGAAGAGCGACCCTACAAAGACCTCAGGCAGAAGGTGGCATGGCTTTACCTAATTTTCAGTTTTATTACTGGGCAGCAAACATACAAGCCATAAAAACCTGGACACAAATAAATGCACATACACAGGCTTGGTCTGCAATAGAAGTAAAATCCTGTAGTACTTCTTTATATTCCCTGATTTGCTCTCCAATAAATGAAAGTTATCGCAAATATACTAATAACCCAATTGTGCTTTACTCACTCAGAATATGGAACCAAATTAGGAAGCATTTTAAGATGGAAAATCTTTTATCAGTGGCACCTTTGCAAGGGAACCACCTCTTTCAACCTTCGCAAGTATATCCAGTTTTTAATACCTGGAAAAGTTTTGGGATTAAAATGCTCAGAGATCTTTATATAGACAACATATTTACATCTTTTGAACAATTACGTTCAAAATTTAACCTCCCAGCTACACATTTCTTTTACTATCTTCAAATTAGAAATTTTGTTAAACAGAAATTGCCCGATTTCCCCCACCTTGCACCCTCCACAATGCTGGAAAAAATACTGCTCAATTCCGAGGAAACAAACACTATTTCCGCAATATATAAAATCTTATTAGAGTCCCTACCTTTCAAAGATCCAAGAGGACATTGGGAAGAAGATCTCTTAATCAATATATCAGAAAAGGAGTGGAAGGTAGCAAAGCAGAGAATTCACTCGAGTTCTATATGCGCAAAGCATAGAATTATTCAACTAAAAATTATATATCGAGCTCATCTGTCTCGCTTAAAACTGTCCAAAATGTTTCCAGGCCAGGATCCGACCTGCGAGCGCTGCAACCAAGCTCCTGCCTCACTGGGTCACATGTTCTGGGCCTGCACCAAACTAACATCATTTTGGACAAAGATTTTTAAGTGCCTCTCAGACAGCCTTAGTATCACAATCCCTCCTAACCCACTAACAGCTGTGTTTGGTGTCCTTCCAGATGGACTTGAATTGGAGAAGGACAAACAAACGGTGATTGCATTCACTACACTCTTGGCACGCAGACTTATTTTGTTAAATTGGAAGAATCCTAATTCTCCTCTTATAAGTCAGTGGGAAACTGATGTTTTATATTATTTGAAATTGGAAAAAATCAAATTTTCAGTTAGAGGATCTGTACAAAACTTTTTCAAAACTTGGCAGGATTTAATCAATATTATTTTAGAATAAGAGAATTAACTATTATTGTATTTAACTCCCTTCTCCATCTCTTATTTATATAGATATTTACTTCTCCCCTTCTTTTGCCTAATGTTGCCTTATTAAAAAGCTTAAAGAAATTTTCCTTTAGCTAAGCTCTCCTTCTCAGGGATGGGGTTTGATTTGTTTTCAAATTTGTTGGGTTATAAATGGATCTGTTTGTATGGAATGATTACAATGAAAATTAATAAAATAAAAATATAAAAAAAAAAAAAAATAAATGACTTGGTGATAAGACATTAATTATGTTATTTATACTTTGTGCAATTAATGCCGGTGAGTTTTATAATATGAAACTGGATCCAAAAGACAGGTGTTATGTCATTAAATTTACAAGTGTAGCCAGCTCAAGGAATAAATGTTGAGGTTCTCCAGTTTTTAATTTGGAAGATGTCAGCTTAATTTGCAGTTTTATGCTATCCTATTATGGAATACTGTATATTCATTAACTCAATTAATGTTGTATTTAATATATTGTCCACAGATTAAAATAGGTTGAGTTACTTTAGGTTCTTTTTGGTACTTATTTTGTCAGGAGAAGTCATTGTTCTAAGTAAAACTTGAATGTTGCTAATATTTCATTTCAGAGTTTGTGTTGTAAACTGTTTCCATGTGCTGTTTAATATTTTAAGTATATATTTTTCTACAGAATACAGGCAGAATTTTCAGATAGAAGTTATGATATAGGAATGGATTGCCAAAGAAACAGAGGAGTAGTTAATTTCACACATAATATTCAATGAGGGGGTTATGAAATACATGTTGTAGTTATACTGCATTAGTCAAATAAGTGGAGGCTGTTATGGGGCTGGGCTTTACTGTTACCTTAGAAACTGTTCTCTTTCACCTTCTCTGTAGTGGAGAAAATAGAGGTGACTGTACTAGTTATTGCCCTTCTACCAAGGTACCACAGTTGCAGTCGGGTAGGAATAAGCTTAAAACTTTTATGCTTTAATGGTCATTCTGGACATAAGAAATACTATATCTTGCTAGGTTTAACATGCTCACAACAGCTAATTGATGAAGCTTTTTGGAGTAGGAGATATAGCTGGCTGCTTCCATGGAACATATCAAGGTTCCTTTAATGAATTTAAGAGACTGATTGCTTGCTAATAAAGGTGACATATAAAACGATTGATTATTAGCTTACATTGGGTTCTTAGTGTAAGTATTTTTAATATTGCTGCTTATCTGTGTTGCTACCTTGCATCTCTGGACTGCTGGACAATAAATACAACCAGGAACAATCCACACATTTCCAAATTAGAAGCTGAGGATCACCATTAACATCTGAAAAGTACTGAAGGCTTGGAATAATACATTTTATCAAATTTCTATGGACTTGTGCCTGAATGAGTGATATTTTCCAAAATATTTTTTTCCACTTCTCAGGAATTTGTGGATGATGCATTTTACTGGGTGCCATTAGCTGGCCACAAAACTCTAAATGCGGATTTTATGGATTTTTTAATTGGTGCAGTGTTTGATTCTCACTGTTTCCGTTAATTATGTGAAGATTTCATTCATGGTGGATTATCTGCTCTGTTGTAAACTTGAACTTAGGATTCACTTTTGTTGTTGAATTTTGGATTTTATGGCCTGGTACCATTCTGACTGAATTGCTATAGGACTTTGGATAGGTTGAAGCGAATGTGTCTTTCCTGATCTACAGATTTGAACACTATCACTGTTCAGTATAGACTCTTTACTGCTACCTGGTCTATTTTTCAACAAAATGGCATTTTACATTGCCATTATATTCTTTTTTTATATTCTTAGTGTTTATTCAGTGCAATCCTGGATTAAATTAATTAAATGCATACAAGGTGAAAAATGTTTTCATCTTGTTGCACACCAGACAACTGTCAGCTACCTTGACAAGTATTTTTGAATTATATCATCAGTCAATTATTGCATGTCCACATCTGAAGATTTATTACTTTCAAGTGCAAGTCAATGAGGTCTTGCATCTTCAGAATTTAATGTTGTTACATGGCTATTTCATTGTCTCAGAGGGTTCTTTATTATAGTTTGTAGATGATGGTGGTTCTGATAATACATTTTTGTTAAACTAAAATAGCAATGTTTGATTATGTTTTTACTGTTGTTGTCTACAAATATAGAGCCAAATCCTGGGCCTATTACCTGCAATGCTTATCTACCCCATCAGATCTCAAAAGCGGAACAGGTCTTGGTTTGCTGCATTTAAATGTTAGAATTCTTGTTCCTAAAATGGATATGATTAAAATCTGGGTGAATGAGACAGATGCTAACATAATGGTTCTATCAGAAACTTAGCTTAAAAAGTCAGTAACTGATGACTCAATTTACATTGATGGTTAGAAAGTTTAAAGAACTGATAGGGTACTTAAGGTAGGTGGGTTTGCCATATATGTTAAATCTATCTAAATCTAAATTAAATTACTCTGAATTTATTCTTATTGATGATCTAAATTGGGATTATCTATCAGGTACCTCAGATTGTTTTAAAGAAATATGTGACTCCTTAAATCTTGTGCAATTTATTAATACACCAAGACTAAATCCTAAAGCACAAAATAAGTTCACCTTACTTGATTTAATTGTAACAAATACACCACATAAATATAAGGCAACTGGTATTACAGTGGCTTTAGCAGAGTTACTTTTTTTGCAGATGTTGAACATGGGATTATGTTCATTAATTTTTCCTGAATATTTCTGATGTACATGTTCCCGTTAAAAAGTTTAGGATGAGTGGTAGGGGCAATCCATGGTTTTCAAATAGTCCCTTGGAGTTAATTAGTTTAAGAAATATATCATAGACCAAGCTAGATTTTCAAACTCCTCTGCTGATTGGGCTACTTTTGAACCTTAAGGAGTAAGTGCACCTTAATGGTATGGAAATCCAAATCTGAGTTTTATCTTAATCAGTAACAGAAAACCCAAATAACCCCTCAAACTTTTGGAATTCAATTAAGTCCTTGTCAGTATGAATGCTGCCTCAAGCCTCCCTGAACATATTTTGGTTTGCTCAAATAAAATAAGTGACAAGGCTTGGTTAGTCATTTTAGTAAAAATGTTATTTGTGCTGGGTTGATATTTGACAATGTAAGTGTAAATACATCTGCTCAATGTCCTGACACTACTGTAACTAATGGTAACTCTGATTTGTTTAATTTTAAACCCATTTTAGTTGCTCAAGTTTATAAAGCTCTGAAAGACATTGATCACAAAAAGTCCACAGGTCCAGATAATATAGATCCTTATCTCTTAAAGGTGGTAGAAAATATTATTGCTGAACCTATTTCTCATATTTTTAATTTGAGTCTTTTATCCAATTCCATACCTAAAGTTTGGAAAGCTGCTTAGGTTCTCTCCCTACATAAAGCTGGAGACCATTCAGATATGAATAACTACCGCCCAATTTCCAAACTTTAAATCTTGGCTAAGATCCTTGAATCTGAAGTAAATCTGCAGTTAAAACAATTTATATTTGATAATAACATTTTAAGTGACTTCCAATGTGGTTTTAGGCTTGGCCACAATAATATTACTACTGCTATGGCTGTGCCTTGGATTGTGTGGTCTGTCTAAAAAGTTAGATTCAGTGGACCATGAATTGTTGTTGAACAAACTCAGAAATGTTAGCTTTGATCCTAATGCTGTGAAATGGTTCAGAAATTAATTTATAGTTTGAATGCAGTGTGTTTATGCTGTTTTTTTTTTTTTGTTTTTGTTTTTTTTTGAGATAACCAAAGTTGTCCCCCCAGGGTTTCATTCTGGGTCCTATTCTGCTCTTTGTTTTTATAAATGACCTGGGTAAGGACATTCAAGCAAAAATACATCTCTATGCTGATGGTACTGTTATTTATACATATGCTTCTTTTATGATACAGGCAGTGAAGGCTCTTCAAATTGCATTTCAATCACTCAGAAAACAAATTTTATGGTCTATTCAAAAGCTCATCTACACTTGTTAGATAATATTTTAGATTTTCTCGATCGATGGTAAATCTATTGAAAAGGGTGCCTTCATATAAGAATCTGAGAATATAGATAGACGATTAACTTATATTTAAAGTACATACAGCTACATTAGTTAGGAAGCTGAAAGTGAAGATTGTTTTTTATTTTGAAAATAGACCTTGCTTTGCTTTCAGTGCCAAGAAACTACTTGTAGACACTGTGGTAGAAGTCACCATCTTAATTAAAGGATGAAACCTTTTATAGATAGATAGATACTTTATTAATCCTAAGGGGAAATACAGCATACTGATAAAAAAAAATATATATTAAATTAAAGATTGATAACAATGCAGGAAAAAAACAAACAATAACTTTGTATAATGTTAACGTTTATCCCCCCCCCCACCTTGGGTGGAATTGAAGAGTTGCATAGATTGGGGGAGGAACGATCTTCTCAGTCTGTCAGTGGAGCGGGACAGTGACAGCAGTCTGTCGCTGAAGCTGCTCTTCTCTCTGGAGATGACACTGTTTAGTGGATGCAGTGGATTATCCATAATTGATAGGAGCCTGCTGAGCACCCGTCGCTCTGCCACAGATGTCAAGCTGTCCAGCTCCATGCCAACAATAGAGCCTGCCTTCCTCACCAGTTTGTCCAGGCGTGAGGTGTCCTTCTTCTTAATGCTACCTCCCCAGCACACCACCGCGTAGAAGAGGGCGCTTGCCACAATTGTCTGATAGAACATTTGCAGCATTTTATTGCAGATGTTGAAGGACACCAGCCTTCTAAGGAAGTATAACCGGCTCTGTTCTTTCTTACACAGAGCATCAGTATTAGCAGTCCAGTCTAATTTATCATCCAGCTGCACTCCCAGGTATTTATAGGTCTGCACCATCTGCACACAGTCACCTCTGATGATCACGGGGTCCATGAGGGGTCTGGGCCTCCTAAAATCCACCACCAGCTCCTTGGTTTTGCTGGTGTTCAGGTGTAGGTGGTTTGAGTCGCACCATTTAACAAAGTCCTTGATTAGGTCCCTATACTCCTCCTCCTACTCACTCCTGATGTAGCCCACGATAGCAGTGTCATCAGCGAACTTTTGCACGTGGCAGGACTCCGAGTTGTATAGGAAGTCCGATGTATATAGGCTGAACAGGACCGGAGAAAGTACAGTCCCCCGTGGCGCTCCTGTGTTGCTGACCACAATGTCAGACATGCAGTTCCCGAGACGCACATACTGAGGTCTGTCTTTAAGATAGTCCACGATCCATGCCACCAGGTATGAATCTACTCCCATCTCTGTCAGCTTGTCCCTAAGGAGCAGAGGTTGGATTGTGTTGAAGGCGCTAGAGAAGTCTAGAAACATAATTCTTACAGCACCACTGCCTCTGTCCAAGTGGGAGAGGGATCGGTGTAGCATGTAGATGATGGCATCCTCCGCTCCCACCTTCTCCTGATATACAAACTGCAGAGGGTCGAGGGCGTGTTGAACCTGTGGCCTCAGGTGGTGAAGCAGCAGCCTCTCCATGGTCTTCATCACATGTGATGTCAGAGCAACAGGCCGGAAGTCATTCAGCTCACTAGGACGTGATACCTTTGGGACTGGCGTGATGCAAGATGTTTTCCAAAGCCTCGGGACTCTCCCCTGTTCCAGGCTCAGGTTGAAGATGCGCTGTAGAGGACCCCCCAGCTCCGATGCACAGACCTTCAGCAGTCGTGGCGATACTCGATCTGGACCCACTGCTTTGCTGGCACGAAGTCTCCTCAGCTCTCTGCTCACCTGCGCTGTTGTAATTGTGGGTGGGGATGTCTCTCTTATGCTGGTATCAGCAGAAGGATGTGTGGAGGGTGCAGTACTCCGAGGTGAGAGTGGGTTAGGGTGGTCAAACCTGTTAAAGAAGTTGTTCATTTGGTTTGCTCTCTTCACGTCTCTCTCGATGGTGGCACCCTGCTTCGAGCTGCAGCCAGTGATGATCTTCATCCCATCCCACACTTCCTTCATGCTGTTATTCTGCAACTTCTACTCCAGCTTTCCCCAGTACTGCTCTTTCGCCGCCCTGAGCTGGACTCTAAGTTCCTTCTGCACGCGCTTGAGCTCATGCTGATCACCGCCTTTAAAAGCCCTTTTCTTCTGGTTCAAAAGGCCCTTGATGTCACTTGTAATCCATGGCTTGTTGTTAGCATAGCAGCGTACAGTTCTTACTGGAACTACAATGTCCATACAGAAGTTGATGTAGTCAGTAGTGCAGTCAACAACCTCCTTGTTTTAGTTTGGGAAAATGGTTCAAAGGTTTTAACAGAAAATAAGCAGGCAAGAATCAGAGAGGAAAGGTCCAATACTTCAATTGTGTTTACTTGTTCAAATATAATATCAGTTACATACAATATAATAGCAATATACATGCAGATATAGGAATTGTACTATTGACTTACAGTAATATATATAAAGATATATGATTTATACTATTGACTTACAGTAATACAGATATGTGAATTATACTATTGACTTACAGTAATACAGATATGTGAATTATACTATACTTACAGTAATATCAAAAGACCCAGAGCCATCATCCTAGACCAGTAGACTGAGGGAGCCCGCGTGTCAGTCTCGTCAGAGGATCAACTCGTGAGCCTGGTCCAATACCGGGCGGTGTGCACGTTCCCCACGGTTGAGCTTCCAAAGAAACTGAGGGCGGAACCTTCCCTTATATACTAATTGAGTGTCCTTGCCCAAAATGGCTTACGTGTAAGCAGTGTATACAGAAGTGATCCGTTTCTGCACACCTTCTTCCCACGGGACATCTTATTGTTTTTCTTCTACTTGGCCCTCACTGAGATGGTGCCTAGTATCAGAAGACACACAATAACAAGCGTTGCTTGCAATGAAGCCCCTCGAAGTGAAAAACAAGTACATGGCCTTGACTGTATTCCCATAACATTCTGAAACTCTTTATGAGAAGCAAGTTTTTGCACATTCTTTCGCTATCATCCCAAACATTCCAATCTTTGTAGCTGGTTTTGCACTGAAGCGACCAATCCCCCCCCTCTTACTCCTTTATTTCATCCCTTCTCCTGTTACAGAGAAAACCTTTTTTATTACAATCGGTCCCTCGCTCAGCGCAAAATCAGCAACCTTGTCTGTCGTGCTCTGTTATTAATTCGTTTTAGAACACAAAACACAGCAATTAAATATAGTCATTAAAGCAATAATAATAATAAGCAGCACCAAAGGGCGGAGGAGAACTGACAACATTGTGGATGCCTTTGGTGACCAACCTGTAAAGATTGACCACCACGCATTTACAGATTCACCTTCAATTTTGGTCCCTAAAATTTGTAATTGAGACGTCGTCATGACTGTCTGTACAGTAAGTGCATCTACATGTTTTTGATGTTTAGCAGCCAATTCTTTTAATTGCAGGGAGCTATTTAATAAACGTTCAGCTACAGCCAGTGAAATTGAGGTCGGAGCATGCCAGACTTGCCATTGAACCTTGGTAAGATGGTTTTTAGTGGTGTAATTATTCAGATAGTAAGTATTATTTGCTATTTGCCAAACATATACATTATCAAGACATCCAGAAAATGGAACCTGTGGCAGCCTACGATTAGCGATGGTGGTGGAAACACAGTCGGTGAGGTCCCACTTCATACAGAGTGGTGTTCTGATTAACTAGTCTCCAATTACAGGTGGTTGCTTTACCTGAAATACATGGGTTTTCCTGTCCTGACATCAATCCACAGAACATACCAATATTAGTGTGTTCGCAATTTCGTAAATCATATGTTTTGTTTGTTTTAGGTTCTAGCCACTCACCATCCAATTGCAGCTGCCAAAAGTGTCCGTGTGCAACAACAGGTAAAATGTGATATCTACACAAGGTTATCATAGTGGTAACATTATATTGAAACCAATACCCATTACATATTGTATCATTACACCTAGTGTTTTCAGGTTTAACCGTTAACCATAAGCTACTGCTAATGTTCCATATATCTTGCCATATTTGCATATTATTAGTCCTTAAAGCCATTTGCATGTTATTTTTCTGTATCTGTGCTTGTAATATGTTAAAAGTGCATACAGTCCAGTTCATGAAAGTTGAGACATTTAGCCATCGAATGTCATTGCTAGCCATGATTATCCAATCTGAAGCGCGTTGTTCCCAGTTTACTGTTTGCTGATGAGAGACCATGGACTGAGGTAACCACCTAGCCATTTGGTCTGCCACTTTGTGAGTATGTCGTCCCACATTCTCAAGCTTGTTTGCAGTTATTTCATTATCTATGGTGTTTAAAGTTCCTAGGGTGGTGCCAACCCCTCCTAAGAAAGTGTCATACCATGCCCGTTTAGCACGCTTACACTGTGGCAACAGTGGAAATGTCACTTGCCATGTAACCTTAGTCCTTTTTGCTGTCATAGAAACAAGTTTACATGTGTCAATTATTGGTTCTACATGTGACTGTCTCGTTATGGGGGTTCTAGCCCACACGGCTATATTAAGCATTGGTATAGTCCTGTTAATAATATCGGTTGCATTAATCCAGCCAATGGGCCCAGTCTTATTAGAGGTGTATTCGCCTGATGTTGCATTGACCTCGCACTGTACCTTGGAGCCGTTCCAGGGCCCCATACACCAAGTTACTTTCAACGTCCAGGTAATATTTAAGTTTTCAGAGCAATCAATCAGATAATTCTGTGGTTTTACCCCCGGCACCTTCAAGTTCGAGGAGTAGATGGTGCACCCGTCACCAGTCGTAATGGTGAGGACATTGCAAGACTGATTCTCCGGACACGTGGTGTTCTCCTGACGTCTGGGCTTAGTGGAATTGTTCCACCGCCATCGGACCTGAGTCGTCTCTGTTGCCTCGCCTCCTAATGTGGTGGCTCTTACTTCATTCAGAACACCCCCAATTCTGTAAAACAAGAACACAGCATGTTGCACCCACTCCTCCCCTCCTCCTGAAACAGAATTTATGATTACGATACTACCTATTTACATTGTGTTAATTCTAAAAAAAAAAAAAAAAAATTTTAACTTACACTTTAGCTTTACCCTTAACAATTTCGTGCTGCATGTTCTAATTCTTCAACGGGATATAAAGTCCTTCCTTTATTTTTCCCTTTTCCTTTACCCTTGGCTTTCTTTCCTCCTTTCTAGTGTTTACTCTTGCGCCGGTTTTTCTCCTTATCTTAACATTACCCTGTGCATCAGTAAAAAGTCTGCAACGCATCACGGGTTTAGCCTGTAGAGGCAGAGGGTTAATTACCGACCCTGCTTCGGGTCCGTCATCATCCTCATAATCATCATCCCAAATGTTACCGTCCCATTTTTCAGGATCCCACTCATGGACGTTAACTGCGGCTACAAACGCTTTGATCTTCGCAACATCCGGTCTGCGCTTCTTTTTCGCATTCACCTTGGCTATGCAAAAGGCTGCCTTTTCCGACATCCCCTCGGCTCTCTGTACCCGCGGCAATAATACAGCTACCTGGGATTCGGCCATTGAGGCCCGCCCTAACGCATCCGCCAAGTCCATTTGCATTTTCTTAATCTCCCTTTCTTTTTCGTCTATCAGACTGTCCAGATTTTTAACCGCAGTTAGCAAAACCCACCCTCGCGTCTGCAAGCCCATTATGGGTTCCTTTGCAGACACCTGACATTTCTTAAGCGCGGCTAGCACATTCACTGGTGTTGGGGGATCCAAGCTCTGCCAATATTGTGCTAATCCCCCCCTACATCTCAATTCTCTGGCGCAGTCTTCCCATACTGTTTCTTCCCAGCCTGGGAGAGGTAAAGGAGCTGCGCCAGGGTTTTTATCCTTTTTCTTAAACATCTCTGATTTCCTTTGCCTCACTTAATAGTTCAATATTTTACCAGATTCCCCAAAATCCTGCAACCGACTACGCCAAAATGTTTTAGTTTGGGAAAATGGTTCAAAGGTTTTAACAGAAAATAAGCAGGCAAGAATCAGAGAGGAAAGGTCCAATACTTCAATTGTGTTTACTTGTTCAAATATAATATCAGTTACATACAATATAATAGCAATATACATGCAGATATAGGAATTGTACTATTGACTTACAGTAATATATATAAAGATATATGATTTATACTATTGACTTACAGTAATACAGATATGTGAATTATACTATTGACTTACAGTAATACAGATATGTGAATTATACTATACTTACAGTAATATCAAAAGACCCAGAGCCATCATCCTAGACCAGTAGACTGAGGGAGCCCGCGTGTCAGTCTCGTCAGAGGATCAACTCGTGAGCCTGGTCCAATACCGGGCGGTGTGCACGTTCCCCACGGTTGAGCTTCCAAAGAAACTGAGGGCGGAACCTTCCCTTATATACTAATTGAGTGTCCTTGCCCAAAATGGCTTACGTGTAAGCAGTGTATACAGAAGTGATCAGTTTCTGCACACCTTCTTCCCACGGGACATCTTATTGTTTTTCTTCTACTTGGCCCTCACTGAGATGGTGCCTAGTATCAGAAGACACACAATAACAAGCGTTGCTTGCAATGAAGCCCCTCGAAGTGAAAAACAAGTACATGGCCTTGACTGTATTCCCATAACATTCTGAAACTCTTTATGAGAAGCAAGTTTTTGCACATTCTTTCGCTATCATCCCAAACATTCCAATCTTTGTAGCTGGTTTTGCACTGAAGCGACCAATACCCCCCTCTTACTCCTTTATTTCATCCCTTCTCCTGTTACAGAGAAAACCTTTTTTATTACGCTCCTCAATGTTCTCACTATGTGATCCCTGCAGGATATCCCAGTCTGTAGTTCCAAAGCATTCTCTCAGAGCCTTCTCTGCCTCAGGGGACCACTTCCTGAATGAGCGTGTGGTTGTAGGTAGGACCCTCACTCTTGGTGTGTAGTGAGGCTGAAGCAGAACCAGGTTATGATCTGCTTTCCCAAGCGCAGGCAGCGAGGTGGCGCTGTATGCGTCTTTAACGTTTGCACACAGTAAATCAATAGTCTTATTTCCCTGGGTGTTACAGTCCACATACTGGGAGAAGGCAGGTAATGTTTTGTCTAGCGTCACATGGTTAAAGTCTCCAGCGATTAGCACAAGCGCCTCAGGGAGCTGCGTTTGTAACTTAGCAACAGCAGAATGGATGATGTCACTTGCTGTCTCCATGTCCGCCCGAGGAGGGATGTAAACAGTAACAACAATGACATGTCCAAACTCTCTGGGCAAGTAATAGGGATGCAAACTTACAGCCAACAGTTCGATGTCCCTGCAGCAAGTGGAGACTTTGATGTTAACATGTCCGAAGTTACACCACCGTGTATTAACATAGAGAGTGAGTCCTCCTCCTTTGTGCTTCCCGCAGGTACTTGCATCTCTGTACGCTCTAACTGCTAAACCCGGGTAGCTCCACGTTAGCATCTGGGATGGTGGTAGTTAGCCACGTTTCGCAAAAGCACAACAAACTGCATTCTCTGTAGGTTCTGACATTTTTCATCAGCACAGCCAGTTCGTCGATCTTATTTGAGATTGAGTTCACATTTCCCTGAATCACAGAAGTCACCGAAGGCTTAAAACGCCACTTTCTCGCAAGCCGCTTCATTTTTAGCTTAGTGCCTGCTCTGCTGCCACGATACCGCCTTCTTACCTTGTCGGGTAAATAGGGAACCACACCGGCATTGGAATTTGTTCTCAACGCTCGAAGTTGAGTACTTGAATAGACGAGTCTCGGCGTGTAAAAATCCATGCCCACGTTGTAAAAATAAGTGTGTCCAGGGAACAAATCCACATAAAATAAAGTGATAGGAGTGATCAATAAAAAAGAGAAAAATAAAAGTAGAAAAATAAAGTCGTACACGGAGCTGCTGAAAAGGCTGCCACTCTCGGCAGCGCCTGAGTCATGATTTATTTGCATCTGCAGCACCATCTAACAGCAGTCTGTTACATCATGATGAGAAAGTGGTCCCAGAAGAGAAGCAGAAGCTCATACTTATTGACAACTGAATTTACATAACAGTGCTGATTAATGCTTACATATTTGGTTAAAAAGACAAGGTGTTAAGCATAGAGCACAACCAGCCTAAATAAAAGTATTTCTCCATTATATCCTGTTTCTTCCATATCTCTTAATTTAGATATTACCTTTGAAATCTCCCTGTATGTGACAACTTTATAATTTTATTGTTTACACAGCATCTTTTAATCATAGATTTGGTGTCAACCTGCTCCTGGTATATTCTTGTCTTTGTTGTTCACTTGACCTTTATCTGCTTTCCTGATATGCCTGAAGAGGTTTCTGACATGTGTTAACTTTTGCTATTTCTTTATGATGAATGCTATGTCGCCCTCAAATTATTCTTCTGCTACTTTTTTTTCCTTTTATTGATTATGATGACATATTGTATATGCATGCATAGTCCTCTATCTAATGGAGCCTTGACTCAATGTACTACTGTATATAGCTCTGCATTTATTACAAATGCATAGTTTCTTACTCATCATTGCATTCTTTATGATTGGGTGCATTGGACATAATTGACCACTTGCAGACAACAGCATTGGTATATTTTTTATCTATAAAGTGATTTTGGGTAAACTTCCAGCTTAGCAAAGTAAGTTACTCTGTCTGAGTTCTGGTAGTTACCAGTTATGCACCTTCAAGTGGTTGTATTTT
This sequence comes from Erpetoichthys calabaricus, assembly GCF_900747795.2. Classification (NCBI taxonomy): domain Eukaryota; kingdom Metazoa; phylum Chordata; class Cladistia; order Polypteriformes; family Polypteridae; genus Erpetoichthys; species Erpetoichthys calabaricus. The sequence goes on along the minus strand of NC_041398.2, from coordinate 162,146,044 downwards.
ACTGTACAATGGGTTTTGACCAATCTCAGTAAAACTGCAATTTCTTATTATGCACCATGGACAGAGAATAATTTGCATAAAAATCTAAAATTAGATACATTTATATCCATTGATGAATTTAAGGGCAACATAGAGTGTAGTGAAGGAGACATGTATTTGTTTTTCTTAAGAGGTCAGTATATTTATGTACAGTAGCATTGTATATGTTTACATTGAATATATGTTGTATATTACATTGTATATGTCATAATTTAACATGTTGTGAGTTTGTACAGCTGCTGCCTTGGCCATGTCTCTCTTGTAAACAAAATTTTAATCTCAGTGTGACTTCCTGGTTAAATAAAGGTATAAATTTAAAAAAAAAACACCTGTTTATAGACCTTAGAAAAGGTAGAATGGAGATAACACATCCATCTTGTTTAGTGGGGGTGGTGTGTAGAGGGTTAGCATAACTGATGACCTGAAGTGGGCACAAATTATTAAGGCTCTATTCAAGATGATTTACCAACAGCTTCACTTAAAAAAAACAAAAAAAAAACTAAAGAAAGCCCAGATGTCTTTCATCCCGGTATGACACCTGCTGAACACAGGATTGCAGAGCACTGTAAAGGGGGGGAGAGTATTAATGGCACACAGCTGCATTCTGTTCTGAAGATATAATACATAGACTGCAAAAAAATATTATGAAGGACCTCTTCGTCCTGTACAGACACATTTCTCCTTCTTTCATTTCAACAAGTGGTACCGAACTATAATCACTGATAACATCAGATTCAGAGACAGTTTTGATCCACATATCATAAAGTTAGTCAACAACCACTCATACTGACAAATGCATAATTGTTTTTTGTGAGTGTGTGTGTAATGCATAATGGTGGATATTGAATATGTAGGGCTGGGCAATAAAATGATAAAGATAGTCATTGCAAAATAAGTTTTCCTTGATAGAAATATAAGACATGTTCGATAGAAAGTTGGTAGAATTAATTCCAACCTTGTTTTGACAGACAACACAAAAAACCAATGATAATGAGAATAGCAGAGCTCTGAACCAATCATGTTGCTAGAAAAGAGTTATAGCCACATCAGGTTAGGTTGATGCACACAGCACTGAATGTAATAGCAACTGGAAGCATCACATTTGCTAATGTTTAGGCTGCAGCAAGCCGTGCACTATGAAGTTAACTTGTGCTTGCAAAATGAGCTCAAAATGTCACTCGTACTTACAAAATGCATTTTCCTTGCGCACGGCCTGTTGGCAGTAATCTAAATCTATAGTGCACGCCAGTACTTCAGGAGTGGGAGCGGTATAAAAGAGAAAATGAGCATAGAAAATTTTAATGAAAACTTGAAAAAAATCAGCGTTACCAAGGAAGACTCGGCAACGGCCATAGCCCAAGGCTCAAAACACATCAACATTGTTAAAAAGGAGGGTATGAGGAAAAGTGTGGAGATATTATGGCTATTTTAAAGTCCCATAACAGGCAGAGTAGCGTGCACTGCAAATTATGTCGAAAGCATGTTCCCACAAAGACAGGTAATACCACTAATCCATACCACACAGAGCCATCCTTTAGAGCACACACAATGTAAGAATTTACAGTCCCTTATCAAAGCAAGTGCTACAGTAATGGGGCTTTCTTCCCCCCATTTTTTAAGGAGAAAAAGTCATGTATGGTTGATAAAACTGATTAACATGATCTTGAACAACGAAGTGGCTGAAGACTTTCCCCCTTTGCCCAGCTGTCCTTTTCTCTTTTTTGTGACGATTCTGCTGCTTTTTAATACAGATCTTCAGAGGGGGCTTAAACAATTTCTGAGCACAAAATTGAATGTCTTTTGCACAGAAAGGATAAAAAAGAGCAGTGTAAACAACATGTCTTGTTAAAGCTTTGTAAGCAGGCAACCAAGTACTATTCTATATTGAAATAAAGTATGATGTATGTTAATAATTGCTATTATTTCCACAAAAATGTCGAATGGACACAGAAGGTAGGAGCTGTCTACGTACAAACCGCACATATACTGTAGGTTTAAGATTAAAACTTGCTTTTCTAGTCGGCATATTACTGGTAGCTTAACAGGCACTCCCCACTTTCTCACAGCACTTTTTGCTTATCAATACAAGCACACTGTAACCAAGCGTCTGCTCACAAGCTCTGAGATGAAAGAGGCTGTTACTAACTCTTTTTAGGACTGTTAGTAAACTCCTCCAGCCCCCTCCTCTAGCATGCCCCATTACAGCTGAACAGTGTCAGGCTTTCTTACATTTCTTTGATACCAAAATTGATCAAATTTATCACAGTTTCCCCTCCACACCTCAATCATTCACTCATTCCGATCTGCCATCACCATCATGAAGACTTACTTGTTTCTCGCCTGTTGACTCTCTTCCCATCTCTGAACTTAATAACTCTAATTCTTCCTACTGTCTGCTATATCCTGCACCCACTCCTCTGCTGAAGACATGCTCATCCATAATTAGTATTCCTGTTGCCTCATTGATAAATGCATGTTTCATTTCAGGTTCTGTCCCTACTGCCCCCAAAACTGTTGCAGTTACCCCAATTCTTATAAAAACCTGACATGGATCCTTCTTCTCTCTCCAGTTACAGGCCTATCTCTAATTTCCCTTTTTTGGCTAAGATGATGGAAAGCGTGGTTGCTACACAACTGCATGCTTTTCTTCTAGACAATACACTCTATGAGCCTTTTCAGTCTGGTTTTCGTCCACAGTATAGTAATGAGACAGCTGTTCTCCGTGTAGTTAATGATCTTCTCCGGTCTGCAGATTGCGGTTAATTTAATACTCTCCTTCTTCTTGACTTGTGGGCAGGATTTGACACTGTTAATCATGAAATCCTCCTCTCACGTTTCTCCGCTATAGGGATCTTTGGCTTAGCCCTTCAATGGTTCACATCGTATCTTTTTAATAGGCAACAGTTTGTCATACTCGGCCGATATAAATCTTTCACCTCACCTGTGTCGCACGGGTTTAGTCCTTGGGCCATTACTGTTTCTACTTTATATCCTTCCTTTGGGTCAGATTATTTGCAAACATGGCCTTAACTTCCACTATTATGCAGACGATATACTGTTGTATCATAGTACATACTCCCCTACAGACTTGCCTCCCAGCACGCTCACTGACTGCATCACTGATCTTAAGCTATGGATGGAAAACAACTTTCTCAACCTTAATGCCAATAAAACTGAAGTGTTACTGGTAGGCCCAAACTTCCTACTTTCTAAGGCATCCAACTTCTCTGTTTCTATTGATGGTACACTTGTCAAACCTGCTCCTGTTGTCAGAAATCTTGGTGTTTTGTTTGATTCATCACTTAACTTTGAGCTACACATTAGGTCTATTTCCAAAATTTCATTCTGTCTTCTCCATAACATTGCCTGCCTCCTTTGTTTTCTGTCCTTTAATGATGCTCAAACTCTGGTTCATTGTTTCATAATGTTTCGTATTGATTACTGTGATTCCCTCTTCATTGACCTCCCTTCAAAAGCTATACAGAAGCTACAGTACATTCAGAAATCCGCAGCCAGAGTCCTTGCCCACACAAAGCATTTTGCTCACAACTCTCCTGTTCTCTTCCAACTTCACTGGTTACCGTGAAGGATTAAATTAAAGATTCTGGTTCTCACCTTCAAAGCCCTACATAACCTTGCCCCTCTCTACCTCACTCACCTCCTAGCTCTATACACTCCTTGTCGCTCTCTATGGTCCACGAAAAGTAATCTCCTTTCTGTCCCACGCACCAGACTCTCCACCCTGGCAGACAGGTCCTTCAGTGTTATGGCCCCTCAACTCTGGAACTCTCTTCCTCAGTTTCCTCGAGATTGCTCCTCTTTCTCCACCTTTAAATCTGAACTCAAAACTTTCCTCTTCAATGTACTTTTGTCTTCTGTGTGATTTTTTTTTTTTTCTCCCCTCTGTTTGTAAAGTGACCTTGGGTTTGTGAAAGGCACTCTGTAAATGCAACATTATTATTATTATTATTATTATTATTATTATTAATAGCTGACCGGTGAACTTCACTGCACTCTGATTAAGTGCAATTGCATTAAATTGCAATTATTAAAAATGATTACAAATCTCTTCTTGTTTTTGCGCCTTTGCAATCCTCTTATGATATAGAAACAGAAACTTTGGGCTGAGAAATGCTAATACTTTATAGAACAAGTGGAAAAGAGTTGGAACAGACAAGTTCTTTCAGTAATTTAGTCACGTCTTTGAACAGTTGCAGAAAAGAGACAACAGTAGTATCTTTTTGTTGATGTAGCCAATCGTCAAATTGCTGCAACACTGAATTCTGCACTATATCTTGTCTCCACAGACCTGATTGAGTGACCCCGTAAACTTGCCTTGTTGTCCAGTATGTTTAAAATACATGACTACCTTTTTTATGCTAGCCAGAAGCTATGCAACTTTGGATGCTTTCTCCATCACTTGACAGAATTGTATTAAGAATGTGGGCACTATAGTTTAATCTTGTGTAGCCGCACAAGGAAGCAATTGTGTTTGCTCCTCTGTCAGTAACAGTCAATTCCAAAAACTCTTTGAGACAGTAAAGCATGAACTTTTTCACCCAGTTTAATTGTGGTTGCCTCAAACAGGGTCGTAAAAAGCACCCTTGACACAAGATTGTAGCTCTCATTAATATAATGGATGGTAGCAGATATGAAATAGGTTTTCTCAAAGTTTTTGATCCAAAAAGCATTTGTGACAGCACATCCATATTTAACAATCTGTAGCATGTTATATACAATATCCGTTCTCAATTTTTGGCTTTATCTACCATATGCCGCGATTCAGTTGTATAGTCGATATATACAGAATGTTTTTTGTCTATTAATTTGTGGCTTTGTTTTCCAACCATTTAAAACTGTGTGACAATCAAGAGTCCAAGACTTCATAAAGGTTTTTCCCAGCTGCAAAAGGGTTTGCAATAAGTAGCACGATGTGCATATCACAGAGTCCAAAACAGAACTCACTATAGTAGCCCAAGATGGAGGCTTTAAAGGCCTGTAGAGGAAGTGATGTCAACAAAATGGCCGGAACCAGAAGTGACGTCAGCAAAGGGGCCTGCTTCAGGAGTGACCCTTTAGCTGCCTCCTACTCGCACGTGCGTGATAACTGTTTGAATCTACACAAAGGAAATTATACAGTATAGAGAGTTTTTTTTCTCCTGTAAAATGTGAAATCTTTTGACTGGTCAGAATTAAGACATTTTTTATTTTGTATCACCTATTTTATTTATTTGGAATTGACCAATTTAGTTGTGCATTTTGTTTGTGTTCTCCTGTAACTCTTGAAGCTTTTGACTTGCCAGAAGTAAGATTTTAGTTTATTATATTTATCTATTTTATTTATTTGAAATACAGTTGTATTATGTTCTACAGTACATTTGTCATGTTTAGCTTCTGATAGGAAAAAAATATATTTACACCAAAGTAAACCTTATGATATCTTCACATCTCACTTAGGAGTGAAAAAGGAACCTTTAATCTTGATAGAAATAGTGATTTGATTTATTTTGTGATATATATTGATATTGACTAATATGAACAAAATTATCGTGATAAAGATTTTTTTTCCTTATCGCCTATCCCTATTCCATTGTATATATTGCATTAAATGTGTGATGTGGTCATTTTTGTATTTAATGTTGGTATTGTATTACAGTCAGTGCTGTATTTGGCACAGGCATATCAGAATTTTATTGTATAACATACACATGACAGTAAACCTGCACAAGGAATCTTTCATAGCAAGAGGATGCACTGAGTACTAATTGGATTACTGTAAAAAATATCCTAATGGGAGAGGGTTATTTTTCAGACTCTACTATAAATGCTTAATATGATTCGCCATATTAATATTTATTTGATTACCATTATGTTTGTCTTTCCTTACCTAAATGATTTTTTCAGTTTTTGTACTCAATTGAAATTTTAGCTGTGTCTAATAGTATTGTAAAGATTTATGTAAAAAGACTGCAAATGAATTCTCACCTTTCTTTGAGGTTATATGGAAAAAGCCTATTTATTTCTCCTGATTTGTCCCATTGAAGTGCTCCAGATCTTTAAATACTTCTCTTTATTACTGTATTATCAGAGTCACCTGTAGGAGGGTAGATTTAAAATATCTTTCATAGCAAAGCTGAAATATGAAGACCCACTTAAATGATGTAGTAAAAGCCACCCCATTATAGCATCATTAAGTATTTTTACCCAAATAATTGTCTTTCTTCATTTCAGCACTGTATCATAAGCATGTATTTCACGGGTTTTAGCCAATGTCCTTACAACTGCTGTTATTTATATGTGCATATAATATATACAGTGATCCCTCGCTATATCGCGCTTCCCCTTTCGCGGCTTCACTCTATCGCGGATTTTATATGTAAGCATATTTAAATATATATCGCGGATTTTTTGCTGGTTCGCGGATTTCTGTGGACAATGGGTCTTTTAATTTCTGGTACATGCTTCCTCAGTTGGTTTGCCTAGTTGATTTCATACAAGGGACGCTATTGGCAGATGGCTGAGAAGCTACCCAACGTACTTTTCTCTCTCTCTCTCTTGCGCTGACTTTTTCTGATCCTGACGTAGGGGGATTGAGCAGGGGGGCTGTTCGCACACCTAGACGATACGGACGCTCGTCTAAAAATGCTGAAAGATTATCTTCACGTTGGCTACCTTCTGTGCAACTGCTTCGTGAAGCGACATGCTGCACAGTGCTTCGCATACTTAAAAGCACGAAGGGCACGTATTGATTTTTTTATCTGTCTCTCTCTCTCTGCTCCTGACGGAGGGGGTGTGAGCTGCCGCCTTCAACAGCTTTGTGCCGCGGTGCTTCGCATACTTAAAAGCAAACAGCCCCATTGATTTGTTTGCTCCTTTTAAGAGGAAGATATGTTTGCATTCTTTTAATTGTGAGACAGAACTGTCATCTCTGTCTTGTCATGGAGCACAGTTTAAACTTTTGAAAAAGAGACAAATGTTTGTTTGCAGTGTTTGAATAACGTCCCTGTCTCTCTACAATCTCCTGTGTTTCTGCGCAAATCTGTGACCCAAGCATGACAATATAAAAATAACCATATAAACATATGGTTTCTACTTCGCGGATTTTCTTATTTCGCGGGTGGCTCTGGAACGCAACCCCCGCGATGGAGGAGGGATTACTGTAGTCTTTTAAATTCTGGCCAAGAATTATTTGAACATTCATGGATAAAAAGCATTTCCAAGTTATTTATTATCATCTTTTTGTGCAACTTATTTATTTTTTTATAAGTATAAATACATAGCTTCATTTAGTAGATGCATACCCCTGTCCCCATATTATGTGTATTCCAAATACAGCATAACTGATTCTAAATTCTCAACTGTCCATACATCCTGACATCCAAATAGACAATAATTAAAAATGCATAGGGATAGCTGATTAACAAATTTCACTTAAAAAGGATTAATGCTTGCATCATTTGTGATGACACTTTGATAACTACTGTATAATAAACTGACCTAGACATGTTCATCATATATAAGAAAATGCACACCATCCCTAAAACGTTTTACCGCTGATGCTTTTTTTTGTTAAAATTCTGTTACTGGAAAGAAATGATTTCTGGAGCTGTTTTATGTGTTTTTTTATAGTGGTTATCTTTCCTTATTTGCTGAAGGTAAATGCTGCTTGTAATGGTGTTTATCTTTAGCCAAGATGATTTCTAGTTTCTTCATCATCACTCTCAGGAAAACTGTTCAAATTTTTCAAATTGTCAGACCGCTAAACCAGGCAATGGAGTTGAAAGGGATGACAGACTGGATCACACTGTGATAAAAAGAGTGAGTTTTTTGGGGAGAAATAACCACTGGTAGAATTTAGTATAGATATTTTTGTATATTCTAGCATACATTATTATTAATGTAAGTTCCTAGATATTTATATTCATTCACTATTTCTGCCACTTCTTCCCAGACAGTACTGTTTGTAGATAAAGATTTCTGTCCTCCTAAAATCAAATGTCATTTCTTTAGTGCAATTAACATTTACAAAAAGATGATCATTATTGCACCAATGCTCGCATTGACCTATTGTTTGTGTATGTGTATACAAATGCATGATGATGCTAAAGTAACCAAAAAGGTCACTTAATTTGACCACCATTTTTCTATAAGACACTGGAAACCAGTAATTGAGGACACTCCTGACTTTCTAGTTGAGCCACATTTTACTCCTGCTTCTTTGGTCCTTCTGAAAAGGCAGACTGACTGAAGCAACTTGATGCCCTGCAATCTCTTAATTGAGTGGTTCAGAGATAGTGTAGACATCGAGCATTCCTACCTTTCTTTGATACAAGCCCTTCTGTTCTGCTTTACCCACATCCCTGTTTCATGAATGTTACTGTTTAGGGGATTCACTTCATGATGCTCTGAAAGTCTCACCACTTTTTCTTCCATGACATTCTTTCCGTTGGTTGGTCTAAATATAATTTGTAATACCTTAATGGGCTATTTTTTGCCGTCACTTGTCAAGTGATGATGGAGTAAATGATTGGCCAATTCAGTTTGACACATCTACTGCCTCTCCCACTTGTTACCGTGGGCTCAGTTAAAAACTTCCACAATAATAAACAACTTAATTTCACTGGAATGTTGTACAGTGGGCAGTGAGGGAGTGTGTTGTAACAAATACTGCAGGCTTTTTAATTTTTTTTTTCTTGTAATGAAGGTAGTACTTTTGCAATGATAATTACAGTATATCTATTTCTTTAACAGAATGTAATTAACTTTTTAAATATGATTGTGTCAAGTGGTTTTGTTTCCTATGTTTGATAGACATGAATTCCATTTTTGATTCATTGAATTTTGTTTTTCCTCTTCATGTGAATCTATTATCTGTGCATAGGTTGAAATGGTTTCTGAGATCTACCAGTCTGGCTCCAGCTTTTGGTACTATTGATCAGGAGATCTTGCTGTTATGACTCGAGGATCTGGTGGGCTTAAAAGGGCTGCTCTTAACTTGTTCAGGTCATATCATATTGGAAGACACTTCAATAACGTTCAATTCCTCTTTTTTATCTACTTGCTCCTGTTAAATGTAAATGTGGTGTTCCTCTGGGATCCAATTTGTGTCCCATTTTCTATATATCTTCATCTTATAGGAGTTATTTTTAGGAAGTTTAATATTTCTTTTCACTGTTATACTGATGACACACAGGTTAATATTCCTGTTTGTAATTCTGCAATTAAACTGCTGCACAATTTTCTTGTATGAGTAAGATCCTGGATGGCTAACAATCATCTCGATCTAAATCAGAATAAAATGGAACTGCTGATAGCTGGTCCTGTAGCCAAAGCTCAAATTGGTTTTGAACATCTTGGTTCTTTCGTGGACTTTTGAAAACCTCAAGTTTGTAATTTTTAACAGTAACCTCTCTTTTGAGAAACAGATTAATTCAGTGGTCAAGAGTTTCTTTTTCCAGCTTGTTCTTTTTGCCAAGGCCTTTTTTCATCTCACAGGGAACTTGAGAAAGTTACTCGTGCTTGTATCTTTCCTTTGGCTTGATTACTGTAAGTTGGGGTGTTTATTTCTGACGACCTCTCCTGGACAATCAACATCCACTGTGTTGTCAAGAATGCACAACAATGCCTCTTTTTTCTGAGGAGACTGAAGCAAATTGGCTGATGAACAGATTATGTATATGTTGGCCAGATTTTTGTAACATGCTATTCAATTTGTTCTGACCCATGGTACTTTAGAAGGAAGAAGGTGGGATTTTGTTCAGTTTCTGCAAAGTAAGCAATTCTTTGATTTACAGATAAAGAGCAATTAAAAATATAGTCAGTTTTGTCGTGCTTAAATGAATGTAACTATATTTGTTAAGAGTTTGTATCTGTGCAAGCAAAATGAATGCAAAATATTTTGTAATACTGATTACTCTGTTAGGTGTTATAAAATGTAGAAAATCTTGCTGTACAGGGCATGGATAAGAGATCATTACTCCAGCCAAGTGTATTGAGAATATATAATTGCTTCTGATAGTATAAGCAATGAAACCCCTTGGTTAAATTAATTCTTCCATTTTGTAGCCAAATAATTATTTATAATAAATCCAAAGAGAGTTTTTAAAAACAGTGACTTGAATTGGTTTCTGGCTTCAAGATAAACATAATTTTGCAATTAGTGATGACAATAAAGGAACTGTACTCCTAAAAAATCTGCTCTTTTAAAATGTACAGAATTGCCCACTGAAAAAGGAAATATTCACAATTTTGTGACAATAAAATATTTAGAACCAACATGCTGTACCCATCTTAGAGGGAAGCTTGCAGTGACTACCTTAGATGTGCATTATTTTAAAATATATTTCTTCACAATTTCAGTGAAAAATAACAGATTTATGGATATTGTTTTATTTCTATGTGACATTACAGTAAGAACACAAAGCTTAACTGTTGCAACAATATCATACACTGCAAAAAAATAATGAGCTTTGTTTAGTTAATCTAGGATTTATCTAATCGATACATATAGAATTTTGCACGTGTAATGGGAAAACATTGTGTTGTAAGTTTTTTGTGTAAAAATATCTCAAATTGGCTATTTGTATTAGTATGAGAGAAATTAACATTTTACATTTAAAATGCACTATTAGTATTCAGCAGGGTCTCCTTTCACAATAGTTGTTCTTTTGATAGATAAATTAAACTTATTGTCTGTCAATATGCAAATCCAATTATAGTATTTTATCTTATTAAGCTTCCAATTATTTATATAAATGAAACAAAAGAACCTAATATAGGTACACATATTTTACATAAATGAATTGTTGCTGGTGCTAGTTTATCTTTGTACATTGTCTAAACATTTAATTAGTAAATTAAGCACATTAAGCCATACTTTATTCATCCCAAAGTAGAAATTTCAGTGTTACTGCAGCCAATACAAAAAACTACAGTGAGTTCAATTAAGATGAAATAGGAAGATACATATAAACTAAATGTCCATAATCTAAAAAAATTACATGATACAAAGCTGTTGTAACATCTAATGACACTTTTACTTCACCTCCACTTCCTACAGCACAATGATAAAATCAGAAGTGTGCTAAAGAGGCTCCATAGGTTGACTAGAGTGTCATGCAGAGGACATGAAACATTGTTCAAAGATTCACTTATTTATTCAGGGCTCATTTACAAAGTAACTGTCTACAGCACTTTATATCATTAAAAATTAAAGTGTAAATAATATTAAGAAGAAATTAAAAAATCTGATTAAAAGCGTCTTTTAATAAAGTCTTCAAATCCTGATTTAAACATATCTAGTTACTTCAGTCTCAGAACAGTATCGTATACAGCTGCTTATGTAGTAAAACTTGCTGATCCAGCTGGGTTGACAGCTGCTGAAAGATCCAGGAAAATCCGAACACAGCAGAATTCAGAGTCACAATTTATTAACAGATAACTTAATACTCAAAGCCAATGTGGTCTTTGTATTGTGGACAACTCTAAAATGAGACTGGTCTTGATCATTAAGATTGCTAGTTGACAAATGATAATGCAGTTGATTTGCAACACATTTATCTCTCAAAAACCTGAGATAGGAAAAGTGAGAAGTATGAGAAGTAGGATGGCAGTAGGAGTCACGTGACACTTCACAGTGATGGCTGGCTAGGGCTTGAGCTCCGTCCCCTCATGTTAATAAAACCCACTTTTCGACTCTACTACTAAATCGACAGACAGTACCATATTTCTCACCTTCACCGAGAACAGATGTCTTCTTCAGGCCAGATATTCTATTCCTTGCCTACTAACTTGCTAAAGAAGCTGAAATATCCTCAAATGGATTTCAGTATCAATATGGATGCCTACTGGGCCTCGATGAAAAATGTCCTCCTCAAACACACCACCACGCTGAATGCTACAATGCAGAGCAACTTTGCTGAAATACGGGACGACCTGAAAACTATTAAAGAGGAGCAGGCGAAACTGAGCAAGAATGTCTAATCTCTACAATCCACCATATCCTGTCACAATATGGAGTTGAAGGCTCTCTGTAAAGAAGTTGCTGACTTGAAAGATAAACTGATCGATGAAGAAAACTGGTATCAAAATAATGGGCTTAGAAGGACAATCCGATTTACTTCTTCCCAAACTTCTCAAACTTTGCCCCAGCGATCATGAAGGCTTATTGTGTGTACACTGGCCAAGCTCATGCTGCCAACATGTGGTCTGCTTATAATAAAATTTCTGAGGTTTTCGGACTGCCAAAAAATTCCGTCGGGAGGCATGCTGTGTTCAGAACATCTATTTTGAAGGCTCATGGATCCGCTTCTTTGCACAGCGAAGGAAGCTTTGAGTACTGAGAAAAGCGCTATATAAATACAATGAATTATTATTATAATGGCCCCAGTTTCCCAGAAAGCATGTGCAGCCAATTGTCAGCCATACTTGCTCTATCCTGCAAAGCTGGAAACAAATCTTGGTTCAGTGCATCACCTTTTCGACTCACCCCCTGAAGCACTTGCAGTGACTGACAACTTTGTTTCAACTGGCACTTTCATGCCGCGGAGATCTCGGCATTCACTCTGTTGCAACATTATATTCTGTACATCGTTGGTCAAGTTTTGGCTGTGAAGTGGCTATTCAGGTTTCTGTCTGCCTTACCTTTTTTTTAATTTCTTAAAACCCTTCCACTCCCCTGTCTCACTAAGGAAGAGGCTTCTCTTCTAGATGCCCGAATCTCTTTTCCTGAACTTAAGACTTTACACTTATTGAATACAGGCAAGGCCGAGATGGATGGGCTCCTGCCTGAGGTCATTTCTGCATTCTGGAAACATGTATCCCTTTTCCTTTTTAAGATGATCAGTGTAGCTGCCTCCTCTGGCCATTTAAACCCTAGTATTAATATTGCTATTATTACTCTACTTTTAGAGCAAGGTAAAATATACTCTGTGTCAGAGTTACAGAACCTTCTCTTTCATTAATACGAATACAAAACTGCTAGCTAAAGTTCTGGCCTGCCAATATCAGAAAGTCATTAGCAAATCAATCCACCCAGACTAACCTGGTTTCATACATTCACGATTAGCCTCAGATAACTTGAGAAGACTTATGCATGTCATTAATTTCGCTCCCTCCCTTTCTAGCCCTGCTGCGCTCCTTTCCCTGAGTTCTCTTAATTCAAATATCTCGTGTAGGGGTGCTAGGCAAGGCTGTCCAATGTCTGATTTACTCTTCAGCTTATCTCTTGAACCGCTCACAATTGCTATCCGTAATTTCCAGCTTCTAACTCCTATTACAATTTCAAATTCCACTCATTTCATGTCCTTATACAGGTGCTGGTCATAAAATTAGAATATCATGACAAAGTTGATTTATTTCAGTAATTCCATTCAAAAAGTGAAACTTGTATATTAGATTCATTCATTACACACAGACTGATGTATTTCAAATGTTTATTTCTTTTAATATTGATGATTATAACTGACAACTAATGAAAGTCCCAAATTCAGTATATCGGAAAATTAGAATATTGTGAAAAGGTTCAATATTGAAGACACCTGGTGCCACACTCTAATCAGCTAATTAACTCAAAACACCTGCAAAAGCCTTTAAATGGTCTCTCAGTCTAGTTCTGTAGGCTACACAATCATGGGGAAGACTGCTGACTTGACAGTTGTCCAAAAGACGACCATTGACACCTTGCACAAGGAGGGCAAGACACAAAAGGTCATTGCTAAAGAGGCTGGCTGTTCACAGAGCTCTGTGTCCAAGCACATTAATAGAGAGGTGAAGGGAAGGACAAGATGTGGTAGAAAAAAGTGTACAAGCAATAGGGATAACCGCACCCTGGAGAGGATTGTGAAACAAAACCCATTCAAAAATGTGGGGGAGATTCACAAAGAGTGGACTGCAGCTGGAGTCAGTGCTTCAAGAACCACCACGCACAGACGTATCCAAGACATGGGTTTCAGCTGTCGCATTCCTTGTGTCAAGCCACTCTTGAACAAGAGACAGCATCAGAAGTGTCTTGCCTTTGGACTGCTGCTGAGTGGTCCAAAGTTATGTTCTCTGATGAAAGTAAATTTTGCATTTCCTTTGGAAATCAAGGTCCCAGAGTCTGGAGGAAGAGAGGAGAGAGGCACAGGATCCACGTTTCCACAGTCAGTGATGGTTTGGGGTGCCATGTCATCTGCTGGTGTTGGTCCATTGTGTTTTCTGAGGTCCAAGGTCAACACAGCCATCTACCAGGAAGTTTTAGAGCACTTCATGCTTCCTGCTGCTGACGAACTTTATGGAGATGCAGATTTCATTTTCCAACAGGACCTGGCACCTGCACACAGTGCCAAAGCTACCAGTACCTGGTTTAAGGACCATGGTATCCCTGTTCTTGATTGGCCAGCAAACTCGCCTAACCTTAAACCCATAGAAAATCTATGGGGTATTGTGAAGAGGAAGATGCAATACGCCAGACCCAACAATTCAGAAGAGCTGAAGGCCACTATCAGAGCAACATGGGCTCTCATAACACCTGAGTAGTGCCACAGACTGATCGACTCCATGCCACGCCGCATTGCTGCAGTAATCCAGGCCAAAGGAGCCCCAACTAAATATTGAGTGCTGTACATGCTCATACTTTTCATGTTCATACCTTTCAGTTGGCCAACATTTCTAAAAATCCTTTTTTTGCATTGGTCTTAATTGATATTCTAATTTTCCGAGATACTGAATTTGGGACTTTCATTAGTTGTCAGTTATAATCATCAAAATTAAAAGAAATAAACATTTGAAATACATCAGTCTGTGTTTAATGAATGAATCTAATATACAAGTTTCACTTTTTGAATGGAATTACTGAAATAAATCAACTTTGTCATGATATTCTAATTTTATGACCAGCACCTGTATGCTGATGACAGGCATCATTCTCTACCTAGGTAATGTCCTGACTGACATTCCTTGCGTGCTAGAACTGTTCAGGTGTTTCAAAGCACTTTCTGTTTGCAAAATTAATTGGTCTAAATCGTCTCCCTTACCCCTCAATATTATGTGCTGTCAATTCTCCCTCCCATCTGTCATCCTTTTATCTAGTAGTATAAGATATTTGGGAGTTGATATTACTGCCTCAATCTCAGACATATCTAATAACTATTGCTGCATCTTCAGTGATGCAAAAGCCTCCCTAAATATCTCACTTTTCAATCTTATTTGGCCATTATCACAAAAGACCTCATTAACACCATGCTGCCACTTCCACCTCCTACTAAATATTGGGCTGAAGTTAGGTCACTGATCTCAATGTTCCTCTGGAATGGCAAGAGACCAAAACATTTCAAGCCTGGTTAAAGACTGATTGAGTACAGGTGTAGCAATGCCTGATCTAGAACTATACAATTGGGCTTTTACTCTCTGCTCTATATTGTCATGACTGTGTCCTCCCCCTCACCCCCTTTTGTGGCTCCCTATAGAATCCTCCCTTGCTTTTCCACTTTCTCTTCAGGGTGCTCTGTTTACTTCCTTGAAGTCTAAAGCCACCAAACTTTGCTTGGGACCTATTTTGCCATATGCCATCAACATGTGACATCATGTGGAAAAGTTACTTGCACCCTCTGGAAAACAGCACTCCCTCACTCCTGTACCTCATAACCCTGCTTCGCAATAGTTGGCCGGCCATCTATATTTCCTCCCTGGCAGCGTCCTGGAATTAGAGTGCAGGGGATCTGTTCAATAGCTTGGGGCTTATGAAGTTCCAGTCTTTACAGGCACATTTTAATCTCCCTGGTTCCAGTTTCTTTTTCAATCTTCAACACCAATCAGTGCTCAGAACATGTGGGATTTCCCTGACTACGCCCCTCCCAAATCACTCATTGTACTCTCTGTTTTGTTCTTTCTCTCCTAAGAAAAAATGCCTTTCCCCGAACTCTTTACTTTGCAAAACATCTCTCTCTTTGGCCCAGAGAAATTTCTCCTCTCCCTTCACCCCTTTCATGGGACACAGTCCTCTCCGTGTAAGGTTTTGTTCTAGAAACCCAAACTAAACACACACACAAAAAATAAAGAAATAGGATGGTAATTGTTTTCAAACTTTAAAACCCCTATATTGTTTTTTAAGTAATAATTAAATAATTGCATTTTTTAAATACTGCGTAAAGGATTACACCAGATGGAGGTCGGTGACTGACTAACCATAAAATCAAAAAAAAGATTATGAAGCAGCAAGTTAGAGATTAGAAAAGATGCATGAATGGGCTCTTATGAGAAGTATTCAGTTTGCATGGAGCCTAATTAGGCCAGCAACACTAATTCATGTAAAGTTAGGGAAAGAATGCAGGGAAGAATATTTAAAATTATTTGACAATGGCTCAGAACAAGTAGTTCTTTGAAGTGTTTATCTTATTTACAATGTAGTCCAGCTTCTAATAACCTGCAACTATTAAATAAGAGAATGTAGAAGCCTTTTGAGTAGAAATAACTCTATTTATGTTGGAAAAATAAATCAGAAAGTTGGTTACATTTACTGTAATAACATAGGGATAATAATTAAGTGTGTTAAATTCCTGATTGCTTTAGATTTGTGTGTTTCTGATTTAATTAACATTTATGAACTAGGAACTGAACCTTGAATTTTCAGTGTTAATACACTTAATAGGGTCTATCATGTCTGATATGTATGGCAAGCAGCATTAGCATTTATGGATATTCCAAAATGCATTTTTAGATATCTGTAAATGCATTTAAGACATCTTAAAAAGTATTGTAAGATATCTCAAATAGGTTTGAAGATATCTTGAAATGACAGTTGATTTTGAGATGTCTCAAATACAGTTCAAGATAACTAAATGCACATCAATATATTTTGAAATAAGTTCTTGTGCATTTTGAGATATTTAGAATGTAATTCAGTCTCTATGCACCCTGGGTTTATCTCCTGTTGCAGTGGTAATGTCTATTATTGCATTACAAACTTCCTGCTTATGGATGTATAGGGTTAAAATCTTATTAGCCTTCTCTTAGTGTTCATAATAATGCTGCAATTTAAAAATAAGTTGCTCATTTTGTTTTGTTGTCAATAGATTAAATCAAGAGATCTAGTATTTTCATAATCTATTTTATAGATCTCTATAGTCTGTTTTGAAATCTTCAAAAACTCAAATTTTATTTTTATGAGAGAGAGATTAAATATTTTTTCCTTTTAAAACTGCCTTCAGAGTTTGCCAGAGTGTTCCTGTAGCAACCTCTGGGGGTGCATTTGGTCTCTAAAAAACCTCATCTACTAATGGCCGAGGACTAGAATGCCAGTTATGAGTTGAGTATGTAGGGCATGATGATATAACATCCAGAACAAGAGAAATATGTTTAGAGATGATAGTAGCATTGTACTTATAAGACTTGATAGTGGGGGAAAAAATATTATCAATAAGCAGATATTCTTGAGTAGCCATGATGTTCTGACAAGAAGAAGGAATAGTCTCTGGGATTTGGATCTAAAAATCTTCATGGCTTTGATAGATTGTGATCCATAATAAATTGTGTAATCGTCTTTGCAGTTTTAGATATTATAGTTGCTATTGTTGAGGACCTATCCAAGATTGGATCTAAAATGCAATTAAAATCTTCAGCCAATATACTTTGTATCAGGAATTAATGTAAAAATATTTTGCTTAATTTTTTTATCATCCATATCATCAGGTGCATATATATTTACCAGTTACTTTAGATTGGAATATGTTCTCCATCTCCCAGACACAGCATCCTTCAGGATCAGATACTATGTCTCATACTGCAAGTGAAATTGTTTTATGGATTAAAATTCCCACGCCTCTAGTGTTCTTATTTCAGCTAGAATGAACAATTTGGCTCATCAAGTTTCAGTCTGTCAAAACTGGTCCTTACCTGTTAGATGAGCCTCCTCTAAGATTCCTATATTGGCTTTAACACCTGTGAGATGGGAATACTTTTTTATATTTAGGTTGTAATTGAGGCCTTTAACACTTAAGCTTATAAAGTTTCATGATTAATCGGAATTGTACTGCTTCTGAATGTTAGGAGACATTTTGATCTTAAATAAAAGCAGTGAGTTATTTCAAATTTTAGCTTTTCAACTTTATAACATTTACGTTTAATGTAGGTTTTACCTTTAGTTCTAGTTCTATTAAGGGGCGGTTTTTGAACTCATACATTTCCTTTGATAAGCACTTTGCTAGTAGAACTTCACATTTTAAGAGATTGCTAACAGTATTTTGGACAAACACTTTGAATCTGTATTTTTTCTCAGTTTACTGTAGTTGTGTGTTAGCTAAACACTTCCTCACCTTTTAGCTTGTTTGTCATATATTTTACCTAGGGTTGATTCTTCTGATTTTCAATGTTAACATTTGCGTTTGCTCCAGTGTCAATTTTGAACTCAAACTCTTAGTCATTTCTTACCAGTTTCACAGTTTAGGAATTGTTACAGTTTGCCATTTTTACAACAATTTGTAACAAACTGCAGAAAAATAACAAATTTTCTTCAACATCAGTCAAACAAACTTTTTCTTTTCATTGTTTCATCGTCCTGTCTCTGCATTTCCACCTGTTCATGGCCCTTTTTGTTTTGCATTTATATTATAGAGCCCTTTTCATGCATAATTTGTTGTTCATCTCCCCCAACTCTTAGAATTGCTTGTTCCCTCATTTTGTCATATTCTGCTGCTAATGTCTTGTGCATTTATGTCTGTATTTACCTACTAATGTTGTAACAGCAGCTCAACTGAAAGTTTACAAGTAATACCAGATTTGACTTTTGGAAAAGAAGATATCTCCTGGTCCAATATTCCTCTCTTTAGCTTCTGCCATATGTTCTATGGTAGTTCTCTAAAGAACCGAGTAGAATGCCATACTTTCTTCTTCTCTTAATTTATCTTTGTAGTTATTTTGTAGTGCCAAATGCATAGACACCAGTCTGATCATTGTTTGGGATAAATAAAATGTTTAATTTCTGGTGGATAAACTTTCCTGACACAATGTGATATTCTTCATGCATTGGATTTTTCTTAATGATATCTTCAGTATGTTTTAAACATTCAGACAGAACTAATCAATGATATTATGAGAGCAGATTCAGCAATATTGTGCCAGGAAGTCACACATTGTGATAGGCAACAGCCCAGCCAGTATCCTTCTCTTTCCTACTTACCACGACATAAATCACCTAAATTTGGTCTCTGGATAATATTTTGCCTTTTATATCTTTAGCAGTTTTTCCTTCTTTCTAAGTTTTCATTTTAATAATTTTTTTAGGTTTATAATATGCTTGGGTTATTTTTTTTTTTTGTGAGGGGGGAGTACAGCCTGTTTGATAGCATGCATGCACTGAACTGCATCCCAGTTCAGTTACTTTTTGTACTGTCTTCCTTTCCTAGCATGTGTGAGTTATTCTGGCTTGGGTTTCTTTGAGGAATTATGTTCCAAACATATATTGTTAGGCTGCCTGATGTCTGTAGACAGACCTGATATGTCTAAGTGAAACCTGATGGACAACCTATGGTTCATTGCTGCGAAAAGGATTCTGTCCAAACCAGAAGAAAACATGTTTAGAAAGAAGACTGAACAACGAAAGAAAAATCACGTGGCCATACTGCAGTGCACACATTCAGTCCCCAAACATTGCTGCAATCATACGTGGCCTGAAACTTTCTTAATCTTTTCTCATAATTCACATCCTAGAGCACTGAAATTAATCAATTAATCAGCTCTGTTGCATTTTTCTTCACACAGCGCATTCAGTGCAACCTATTGTAGTATCCAGTTAGCCTTCTGTTTATATCTTTTTTGTACTTTTCTGCACCATAAGCATAACCTATATTTATTTAATTGTCGCTTCCAAAATTTCAAAATATTTCAATTCTGTCCAACAATGTCTGCAAGGGTATGGTGTTTACAAATGTAATCAATTAACATTTGTCATGTGAAACAAACAGAGGAGGGCTTACTCCCTGCGCAGACATCTCAGTTCTAGTGTGATATGAAATACCAGTTTGTATAGTTATTTGACAACCGAAAAGAATTAGTTTTTTCAGGATCAGCAAACATTTTATGAAATTTACTTAACAAGGACTCCATTCTGCTTCGAAGGCAGAAGAGCACACTGCAGGCCCCACACGTTTCTGGATGGCCTTCTCATTTCAAGTAATATATTTTATCATCTTTTGGTACCATCATCCCTGGAAAACCACACCGTTGTGAAACAGCTGCAGTAATCCTACTTGTTATTAGTAATATGCAGTGAACGAACATACTAGTTCTTTTGTACTTGTCTTGGTGTCTGAATGAATGTACTGGTACAATAACATTAAAGAACAAATCTTTTTGAGGCATGCGCAGTGAGTGCTACAATTTATATTGCATTCTGTGACAGTCGGCAGCTATCATCTTAACTTCATTTAAATGGCTGCTGTCTTTGGGGAATAGCCTATCAGTAAACTAGTTCAACAAAACAGTCATGACGACAACTAGCCAATGACTGACTTGGTATGTGACACCAAACACCTTTCATTGATCGGTTCACTTTGACTGAGTGACTTTGATACTGTCAGTATGTACACTTACTGATTGAATGAACCAGTAAGTTCGTCCATGAACTGCTGATGAGATTCGCATTACAGTACCTGAACTAGTTCATTGAAAAAATCAGTTTGTGTACTGACAAAAGACTTGCAGTATACTGAATCTCAGTTCGGTTCACTGATGATATATGTATGGGAGATTGCAGAAAGGACGAGATATAAAAGAAGGAAATTGCAGGAGGTTAATCCAAAACTGAAATCAATTTTATATAGTCATATTTCTATGTTCTAACATTTTATTGTGATGTGTACACCTCTTCTAAGGTTCTATTTGTATAATTGTTTTTCTATTTATTGTTTTGTAAATTTTATTTATTGTTCTCTTCTGATACTTTTATTTTTTCTGTCATCACCACCTGGTAAAACAAATAAACTCAATGTAAACATGCTTAAAAAAAGCACTGGAGACTTTGTGGGTTTTGTTTAACATTCATATGATGTTGTGCAAAATAAAAGTGCTTTACATCACAATATTGACTCTTGCATATTGATTTTTATTAAATATCGAAATTGAAAGTTTAATATATTGTCCAGCTCTACCTCCAATAGACTGGCATATTGAAAGACAAAGTGCAGAGTTATCACTATTATTGTTTGCCAGAGGAGTCTCATGTTTTAAGAAAATATTTCTCTGATGCAGGTTACAGTAGATTGGTGTTGTGAAATTCTTGCTTACAGTCTTCCTTATAAACAATAAAAAAATGTATGTTATAAATTGCTTAACAGTATTATAATATTAAACAGACAGTTACCATATTTGTGGACAATTTTATGTTACAAAGTAATGTGGTAGATAGTAGTACCTTAGAGACCGTCAAAACTCAGTATGTTATTTTGGAGAAATTAGGTGAATAGGATTGATGAGTGGTATTGGGCTGAATGGCCTGTTCTTGCCAAATAATTCTAATTTTATAATTAACAGACTTGCAATTATAAATGTATTTTTAAGTCTTTACGTGTGGGCAATTCTGTTCCTGTACTGCTTACCTTACAACAGGTGAAGAACTTAAGACTTTGCTGACTTTAATCCAATGAGAAGTCAAGCAAGATGACACCTTTTATTGGCCAACTGAATCGATTACAAAATGCAAGCTTTTGAGGCAACTGAGGCCCCTTCTTCAGGCATATTGTAATCAGCAAGTTGTTTACAACCTGCTTGACTTCTCATTGCAAACATAATGGCCAACATGGTACAACTACTGACTATAATCCTTAATTGTATTTTAGCCTTCCTGAGCAAACAGACAGTGTTAATGTTGTCACTTAGTTAGTTATTTTCCAACAACAGCTCACAGTGAACAATGAATTAATATTTTGATTTTTAAAACATATGTTCCTGTTTTGTCCTAGTTACTACTGCTTTAGCCTTCACTGACTAAATTTGACCTAGAAGGAATGAATTTTAAAGGGTAGCTTGTTGTCACTTTATTCATGGCTTGAACCCTCTATAGACAATGACTGTGTTGGTGTGAATTCTGTGTAAAGTCTGTTCACCTCAATTACAGATGACTTTAGATTCAAGAGGTGAATGAACTATAGAACTGCAGCACCATTGTATCAATCTTATTCATGACATTGGCAAACCTAAGGAACTGGTTTTAGAAAATGACAACTCCACTGGTTTAAATGGGTCATGCTTTGATTTACATCTGTGCCACTGCTGTAGGCTTTGAGTTGGTTCAGCTACATAACTCAAGATAGAATCGTAGGGTATCACAGATTTTGGGGCTGGGGGGTGTAATAATAGTATACACCATTATTAGATAAGAACTTTCATAAACTGAAATTATTTACACATGTTAGCTGAGAAAAGCCAGGCAAGATAATAGGACTGCATACAACTAATAACATCTGTACCACTGGTGTTTAAAACATTTTTTTTACTTTAAACAGTAATACTTTTAAAAATAAGTGGTAATACTTCTATTTTGGTTATTTATGGATTTACAGTATAATTAGCAGTCAGATTTGTGCAATAATGCCACAACAATTGTGTTATTTACAGAGTTGTTTAAGATAATGAAATTCCAGTAATCATGTATAGTACTTTTGTGCATGTGTCATAAAAATTAGTAAACGGAACTAGTTTAGCACCAGGTCTTAATATCTAAATAAATGAGAGTTGCAGTCCTAATTATTAAATATATTTTCCTAGTGTAGACTAAGCTGTTTGTGTTAATCATATCTTGACAAGGGAACACATACTGAATAAATCTGTAATAATTTCCTCTACAAAGTTAACCCCTGGAGTTCAGAATTAAACCTGTTGTCCATTCCCTGTTGTGCCACATTATGCTGTAGTTGGTTTGGTAATATATAAATTAAACAATTAAAAA